>NW_026518996.1:0-135000 GCF_947347685.1 Pleuronectes platessa
AGCAAGCACAGTTTTTTTATTAATTGTTTTAAATATTTTTTTTGTAAAGATGTTTTAATATTATTTTTATCTATGTGCGCAGCAGGATGTGCGCCGCAGTCTGTGCGCCCCGCATAATTTGCGCCCCACAGGATGTGCAACCACAGTTTTTTATTAATTTGATTTAAATATTTTTTTCTGTAAAAATGTTTTAATATTATTTTTATTCATGTGCACAGCAGGATGTGCTCCGCAGGATGTGCGCCCCACAGAATTTGCGCCCCACAGGATGTGCAAGCACATTTTTCTTATTAATTTGATTTAAAAAAAAAAAATGTAAAAATGTTTTAATATTATTTTTATTTATGTGCGCAGCAGGATGTGTGCCGCAGGATGTGCACCCCACAGAATTTGCGCCCCACAGGATGTGCAAGCACAGTTTTTTTATTAATTTGATTTAAATATTTTTTTTTGTAAAAATGTTTTAATATTATTTTTATTCATACGCGCAGCAGGATTTGCGCCGCAGGATGTGCGCCCCACAGAATTTGCGCCACACAGGATGTGCAAGGACAGTTTTTTTATTAATTTGATTTAAAAAAAAAAAACTGTAATTTGTTTTTAATATTATTTTTATTTATGTGTGCAGCAGGATGTACGCCGCAGGATGTGCGCCCCACAGGATGTGCAAGCACAGTTTTTTCATTAATTTGATTTTAATATATTTTTTTGTAAAAATGTTTTAATATTATTTTTATTTATGTGCGCAGCAGGATGTGCGCCGCAGGATGTGCGCCCCACAGAATTTGCGCCCCACAGGATGTGCAAGGACAGTTTTTTTATTAATTTGATTTAAAAAAAAAAAATTGTAATTTGTTTTTAATATTATTTTTATTTATGTGCGCAGCAGGATGTGCGCCGCAGGATGTGCGCCCCACAGAATTTGCGCCCCACAGGATGTGCAAGCAAAGTTTTTTTATTAATTTGATTTAAATATTTTTTTTTGTAAAAATGTTTTAATATTATTTTTATTTATGTGCGCAGCAGGATGTGCGCCCCACAGAATTTGCGCCCCACAGGATGTGCAAGCACAGTTTTTTTATTTATTTGATTTAAATATATTTTTTTGTAAAAATGTTTTAATATTATTTTTATTCATGTGCACAGCAGGATGTGCTCCGCAGGATGTGCGCCCCACATAATTTGCGCCCCACAGGATGTGCAAGCACAGTTTTTTTATTAATTTGATTTAAATATTTTTTTTGTAAAAATGTTTTAATATTATTTGTATTAATGTGCGCAGCTGGATGTGCGCCGCAGGATGTGCGCCCCACAGAATTTGCGCCCCACAGGATGTGCAAGCACATTTTTCTTATTAATTTGATTTAAAAAAAAAAAATGTAAAAATGTTTTAATATTATTTTTATTTATGTGCGCAGCAGGATGTGTGCCGCAGGATGTGCACCCCACAGAATTTGCGCCCCACAGGATGTGCAAGCACAGTTTTTTTATTAATTTGATTTAAATATTTTTTTTTGTAAAAATGTTTTAATATTATTTTTATTCATGTGCGCAGCAGGATTTGCGCCGCAGGATGTGCGCCCCACAGAATTTGCGCCCCACAGGATGTGCAAAGACAGTTTTTTTATTAATTTGATTTAAATATTTTTTTTTGTAAAAATGTTTTAATATAATTTGTATTTATGTGCGCAGCAGGATGTGCGCCGCAGGATGTGCGCCCCACAGAATTTGCGCCCCACAGGATGTGCAAGCACATTTTTTTTATTAATTTGATTTAAAAAAAAAAATTGTAAATTTGTTTTAATTTTATTTTTATTTATTTGCGCAGCAGGGTGTGCGCTGCAGGATGTGCGCCCCACATAATTTGCGCCCCACAGGATGTGCAACCACAGTTTTTTATTAATTTGATTTAAATATTTTTTTCTGTAAAAATGTTTTAATATTATTTTTATTTATGTGCGCAGCAGGATGTGCGCCGCATGATGTGCGCCCCACATAATTTGCGCCCCACAGGATGTGCAAGCACAGTTTTTGTATTAATTTGATTTAAATATATTTTTTTGTAAAAATGTTTTAATTTTATTTTTATTTATGTCCGCAGCAGGATGTGCGCCGCAGGATGTGCGCCCCACATAATTTGCGCCCCACAGGATGTGCAAGCAAGGTTTTTTATTAGTTATATTTAAATATTTTTTTCTGTAAAATTGTTTTTAATATTATTTTTATTTATGTGCGCAGCAGGATGTGCGCGCAGGATGTGCACCCCACATAATTTGCGCCCCACAGGATGTGCAAGCACAGTTTTTTTATTAATTTGATTTAAATATTTTTTTTTGTAAAAATGTTTTAATATTATTTTTATTCATGTGCGCAGCAGGATGTGCGCCCCACAGAATTTGCGCCCCACAGGATGTGCAAGGACAGTTTTTTTATTAATTTGATTTTTAAAAACAAATTGTAATTTGTTTCAATATTATTTTTATTTATGTGCGCAGCAGGATGTGTGCCGCAGGATGTGCACCCCACAGAATTTGCGCCCCACAGGATGAGCAAGCACAGTTTTTTTATTAATTGTTTTAAATATTTTTTTTGTAAAGATGTTTTAATATTATTTTTATATATGTGCGCAGCAGGATGTGCGCCGCATGATGTGCGCCCCACATAATTTGCGCCCCACAGGATGTGCAAGCACAGTTTTTGTATTAATTTGATTTAAATATATTTTTTTGTAAAAATGTTTTAATATTATTTTTATTTATGTGCGCAGCAGGATGTGCGCCACAGGATGTGCGCCCCACAGAATTTGCGCCCCACAGGATGTGCAAGCACAGTATTTTTATTAATTTAATTTTAAAAAAAATAATCGTAAATTGTTTTTAATATTATTTTTATTTATGTGCGCAGCAGGATGTGCGCCGCAGGATGTGCGCCCCACATAATTTGCGCCCCACAGGATGTGCAAGCACAGTTTTTTTATTAATTTGATTTAAATATTTTTTTTTGTAAAAATGTTTTAATATTATTTTTATTTATGTGCGCAGCAGGATGTGCGCCGCAGGATGTACAAGCACAGTTTTTTTATTAATTTGATTTTAATATATTTTTTTGTAAAAATGTTTTAATATTATTTTTATTTATGTGCGCAGCAGGATGTGTGCCACAGGATGTGCGCCCCACAGAATTTGCGCCCCACAGGATGTGCAAGCACAGTTTTTTTATTAATTTGATTTAAAAAAAAAAAAATGTAATTTGTTTTTAATATTATTTTTATTTATGTGCGCAGCAGGATGTGCGCCGCAGGATGTGCGCCCCACAGAATTTGCGCCCTACAGGATGTGCAAGCACAGTTTTTTTATTAATTTGATTTAAATATATTTTTTTGTAAAAATGTTTTAATATTATTTTTATTTATGTGCGCAGCAGGATGTGCGCCGCAGGATGTGCGCCCCACAGAATTTGCGCCCCACAGGATGTGCAAGGACAGTTTTTTTATTAATTTGATTTAAAAAAAAAAAATTGTAATTTGTTTTTAATATTATTTTTATTTATGTGCGCAGCAGGATGTGCGCCGCAGGATGTGCGCCCCACAGAATTTGCGCCCCACAGGATGTGCAAGCAAAGTTTTTTTATTAATTTGATTTAAATATTTTTTTTTGTAAAAATGTTTTAATATTATTTTTATTTATGTGCGCAGCAGGATGTGCGCCCCACAGAATTTGCGCCCCACAGGATGTGCAAGCACAGTTTTTTTATTTATTTGATTTAAATATATTTTTTTGTAAAAATGTTTTAATATTATTTTTATTCATGTGCACAGCAGGATGTGCTCCGCAGGATGTGCGCCCCACATAATTTGCGCCCCACAGGATGTGCAAGCACAGTTTTTTTATTAATTTGATTTAAATATTTTTTTTGTAAAAATGTTTTAATATTATTTGTATTAATGTGCGCAGCTGGATGTGCGCCGCAGGATGTGCGCCCCACAGAATTTGCGCCCCACAGGATGTGCAAGCACATTTTTCTTATTAATTTGATTTAAAAAAAAAAAATGTAAAAATGTTTTAATATTATTTTTATTTATGTGCGCAGCAGGATGTGCGCCGCAGGATGTACAAGCACAGTTTTTTTATTAATTTGATTTTAATATATTTTTTTGTAAAAATGTTTTAATATTATTTTTATTTATGTGCGCAGCAGGATGTGTGCCACAGGATGTGCGCCCCACAGAATTTGCGCCCCACAGGATGTGCAAGCACAGTTTTTTTATTAATTTGATTTAAAAAAAAAAAAATGTAATTTGTTTTTAATATTATTTTTATTTATGTGCGCAGCAGGATGTGCGCCGCAGGATGTGCGCCCCACAGAATTTGCGCCCTACAGGATGTGCAAGCACAGTTTTTTTATTAATTTGATTTAAATATATTTTTTTGTAAAAATGTTTTAATATTATTTTTATTTATGTGCGCAGCAGGATGTGCGCCGCAGGATGTGCGCCCCACAGAATTTGCGCCCCACAGGATGTGCAAGGACAGTTTTTTTATTAATTTGATTTAAAAAAAAAAAATTGTAATTTGTTTTTAATATTATTTTTATTTATGTGCGCAGCAGGATGTGCGCCGCAGGATGTGCGCCCCACAGAATTTGCGCCCCACAGGATGTGCAAGCAAAGTTTTTTTATTAATTTGATTTAAATATTTTTTTTTGTAAAAATGTTTTAATATTATTTTTATTTATGTGCGCAGCAGGATGTGCGCCCCACAGAATTTGCGCCCCACAGGATGTGCAAGCACAGTTTTTTTATTTATTTGATTTAAATATATTTTTTTGTAAAAATGTTTTAATATTATTTTTATTCATGTGCGCAGCAGGATTTGCGCCGCAGGATGTGCGCCCCACAGAATTTGCGCCCCACAGGATGTGCAAAGACAGTTTTTTTATTAATTTGATTTAAATATTTTTTTTTGTAAAAATGTTTTAATATAATTTGTATTTATGTGCGCAGCAGGATGTGCGCCGCAGGATGTGCGCCCCACAGAATTTGCGCCCCACAGGATGTGCAAGCACATTTTTTTTATTAATTTGATTTAAAAAAAAAAATTGTAAATTTGTTTTAATTTTATTTTTATTTATTTGCGCAGCAGGGTGTGCGCTGCAGGATGTGCGCCCCACATAATTTGCGCCCCACAGGATGAGCAAGCACAGTTTTTTTATTAATTGTTTTAAATATTTTTTTGTAAAGATGTTTTAATATTATTTTTATCTATGTGCGCAGCAGGATGTGCGCCGCAGTCTGTGCGCCCCACATAATTTGCGCCCCACAGGATGTGCAACCACAGTTTTTTATTAATTTGATTTAAATATTTTTTTCTGTAAAAATGTTTTAATATTATTTTTATTTATGTGCGCAGCAGGATGTGCGCCGCATGATGTGCGCCCCACATAATTTGCGCCCCACAGGATGTGCAAGCACAGTTTTTGTATTAATTTGATTTAAATATATTTTTTTGTAAAAATGTTTTAATTTTATTTTTATTTATGTCCGCAGCAGGATGTGCGCCGCAGGATGTGCGCCCCACATAATTTGCGCCCCACAGGATGTGCAAGCAAGGTTTTTTATTAGTTATATTTAAATATTTTTTTCTGTAAAATTGTTTTTAATATTATTTTTATTTATGTGCGCAGCAGGATGTGCGCGCAGGATGTGCACCCCACATAATTTGCGCCCCACAGGATGTGCAAGCACAGTTTTTTTATTAATTTGATTTAAATATTTTTTTTTGTAAAAATGTTTTAATATTATTTTTATTCATGTGCGCAGCAGGATGTGCGCCCCACAGAATTTGCGCCCCACAGGATGTGCAAGGACAGTTTTTTTATTAATTTGATTTTTAAAAACAAATTGTAATTTGTTTCAATATTATTTTTATTTATGTGAGCAGCAGGATGTGTGCCGCAGGATGTGCGCCCCACAGAATTTGCGCCCCACAGGATGAGCAAGCACAGTTTTTTTATTAATTGTTTTAAATATTTTTTTTGTAAAGATGTTTTAATATTATTTTTATTTATGTGCGCAGCAGGATGTGCGCCGCATGATGTGCGCCCCACATAATTTGCGCCCCACAGGATGTGCAAGCACAGTTTTTGTATTAATTTGATTTAAATATATTTTTTTGTAAAAATGTTTTAATATTATTTTTATTTATGTGCGCAGCAGGATGTGCGCCACAGGATGTGCGCCCCACAGAATTTGCGCCCCACAGGATGTGCAAGCACAGTATTTTTATTAATTTAATTTTAAAAAAAATAATCGTAAATTGTTTTTAATATTATTTTTATTTATGTGCGCAGCAGGATGTGCGCCGCAGGATGTGCGCCCCACATAATTTGCGCCCCACAGGATGTGCAAGCACAGTTTTTTTATTAATTTGATTTAAATATTTTTTTTTGTAAAAATGTTTTAATATTATTTTTATTTATGTGCGCAGCAGGATGTGCGCCGCAGGATGTACAAGCACAGTTTTTTTATTAATTTGATTTTAATATATTTTTTTGTAAAAATGTTTTAATATTATTTTTATTTATGTGCGCAGCAGGATGTGTGCCACAGGATGTGCGCCCCACAGAATTTGCGCCCCACAGGATGTGCAAGCACAGTATTTTTATTAATTTAATTTAAAAAAAAATAATTGTAAATTGTTTTTAATATTATTTTTATTTATGTGCGCAGCAGGATGTGTGCCGCAGGATGTGCGCCCCACAGAATTTGCGCCCCACAGGATGTGCAAGCACAGTTTTTTTATTAATTTGATTTTAATATATTTTTTTGTAAAAATGTTTTAATATTATTTTTATTTATGTGCGCAGCAGGATGTGCGCCGCATGATGTGCGCCCCACATAATTTGCGCCCCACAGGATGTGCAAGCACAGTTTTTTTATTAATTTGATTTAAAAAAAAAAATTGTAATTTGTTTTTAATATTATTTTTATTTATGTGCGCAGAAGGATGTGCGCCGCAGGATGTGCGCCCCACAGAATTTGCGCCCCACAGGATGTGCAAGCACAGTTTTTTTATTAATTTGATTTAAAAAAAAAAAAATGTAATTTGTTTTTAATATTATTTTTATTTATGTGCGCAGCAGGATGTGCGCCGCAGGATGTGCGCCCCACAGAATTTGCGCCCTACAGGATGTGCAAGCACAGTTTTTTTATTAATTTGATTTAAATATTTTTTTTTGTAAAAATGTTTTAATATTATTTTTATTTATGTGCGCAGCAGGATGTGCGCCCCACAGAATTTGCGCCCCACAGGATGTGCAAGCACAGTATTTTTATTAATTTAATTTAAAAAAAAAAATTGTAAATTGTTTTTAATATTATTTTTATTTATGTGCGCAGCAGGATGTGCGCCGCAGAATGTACAAGCACAGTTTTTTTATTAATTTGATTTTAATATATTTTTTTGTAAAAATGTTTTAATATTATTTTTATTTATGTGCGCAGCAGGATGTGCGCCGCATGATGTGGGCCCCACATAATTTTCGCCCCACAGGATGTGCAAGCACAGTTTTTTTATTAATTTGATTTTTTAAAAAAAATTGTAATTTGTTTTTAATATTATTTTTATTTATGTGCGCAGCAGGATGTGCGCCGCAGGATGTGCGCCCCACAGAATTTGCGCCCCACAGGATGTGCAAGGACAGTTTTTTTATTAATTTGATTTAAAAAAAAAAAAATTGTAATTTGTTTTTAATATTATTTTTATTTATGTGCGCAGCAGGATGTTCGCCGCATGATGTGCGCCCCACATAATTTGCGCCCCACAGGATGTGCAAGCACAGTTTTTTTATTAATTTGATTTAAAAAAAAAAAATTGTAAATTTGTTTCAATATTATTTTTATTTATGTGCGCAGCAGGATGTGTGCCGCAGGATGTGCGCCCCACAGAATTTGCGCCCCACAGGATGTGCAAGCACAGTTTTTTTATTAATTTGATTTAAATATTTTTTTTTGTAAAAATGTTTTAATATTATTATTATTAATGTGCGCAGCTGGATGTGCGCCGAATGATGTGCGCCCCACATAATTTGCGCCCCACAGGATGAGCAAGCACAGTTTTTTTATTAATTGTTTTAAATATTTTTTTTGTAAAGATGTTTTAATATTATTTTTATTTATGTGCGCAGCAGGATGTGCGCCCCACAGAATTTGCGCCCCACAGGATGTGCAAGCACAGTTTTTTTATTAATTTGATTTAAAAAAAAATAATTGTAAATTGTTTTTAATATTATTTTTATTTATGTGCGCAGCAGGATGTGCGCCGCAGGATGTGCGCCCCACATAATTTGCGCCCCACAGGATGTGCAAGCACAGTTTTTTTATTAATTTGATTTAAATATTTTTTTTTGTAAAAATGTTTTAATATTATTTTTATTTATGTGCGCAGCAGGATGTGCGCCGCATGATGTGCGCCCCACATAATTTTCACCCCACAGGATGTGCAAGCACAGTTTTTTTATTAATTTGATTTAAAAAAAAAAAATTGTAAATTTGTTTCAATATTATTTTTATTTATGTGTGCCGCAGGATGTGCGCCGCAGGATGTGCGCCCCACAGAATTTGCGCCCCACAGGATGTGCAAGCACAGTATTTTTATTAATTTAATTTAAAAAAAAATAATCGTAAATTGTTTTTAATATTATTTTTATTTATGTGCGCAGCAGGATGTGCGCCGCATGATGTGCGCCCCACATAATTTGCGCCCCACAGGATGTGCAAGCACAGTTTTTGTATTAATTTGATTTAAATATATTTTTTTGTAAAAATGTTTTAATATTATTTTTATTTATGTGCGCAGCAGGATGTGCGCCGCAGGATGTGCGCCCCACAGAATTTGCGCCCCACTGGATGTGCAAGGACAGTTTTTTTATTAATTTGATTTAAATATTTTTTTTGTAAAAATGTTTTAATATTATTTTTATTTAAGTGCGCAGCAGGATGTGCGCCGCAGGATGTGCGCCCCACAGAATTTGCGCCCCACAGGATGTGCAAGCACATTATTTTTATTAATTTGATTTAAAAAAAAATAATCGTAAATTGTTTTTAATATTATTTTTATTTTTGTGCGCAGCAGGGTGTGCGCCGCAGGATGTGCGCCCCACATAATTTGCGCCCCACAGGATGTGCAAGCACAGTTTTTTTATTAATTTGATTTAAATATTTTTTTTTGTCAAAATGTTTTAATATTATTTTTATTTATGTGCGCAGCAGGATGTGCGCCGCAGGATGTGCGCCCCACAGAATTTGCGCCCAACAGGATGTGCAAGGACAGTTTTTTTATTAATTTGATTTTTAAAAAAAAATTGTAATTTGTTTTTAATATTATTTTTATTTATGTGCGCAGCAGGATGTGCGCCGCATGATGTGCGCCCCACATAATTTGCGCCCCACAGGATGTGCAATCACAGTTTTTGTATTAATTTGATTTAAATATATTTTTTTGTAAAAATGTTTTTAATATTATTTTTATTTATGTGCGCAGCAGGATGTGCGCCGCAGGATGTGCGCCCCACAGAATTTGCGCCCCACTGGATGTGCAAGGACAGTTTTTTTATTAATTTGATTTAAATATTTTTTTTGTAAAAATGTTTTAATATTATTTTTATTTAAGTGCGCAGCAGGATGTGCGCCACAGGATGTGCGCCCCACATAATTTGCGCCCCACAGGATGTACAAGCACAGTTTTTTTATTAATTTGATTTAAAAAAAAAATAATTGTAAATTGTTTTTAATATTATTTTTATTTTTGTGCGAAGCAGGGTGTGCGCCGCAGGATGTGCGCCCCACATAATTTGCGCCCCACAGGATGTGCAAGCACAGTTTTTTTATTAATTTGATTTAAATATTTTTTTTTGTCAAAATGTTTTAATATTATTTTTATTTATGTGCGCAGCAGGATGTGCGCCGCAGGATGTGCGCCCCACAGAATTTGCGCCCAACAGGATGTGCAAGGACAGTTTTTTTATTAATTTGATTTTTAAAAAAAAATTGTAATTTGTTTTTAATATTATTTTTATTTATGTGCGCAGCAGGATGTGCGCCGCATGATGTGCGCCCCACATAATTTGCGCCCCACAGGATGTGCAAGCACAGTTTTTTTATTAATTTGATTTAAAAAAAAAAAAATGTAATTTGTTTTTAATATTATTTTTATTTATGTGCGCCGCATGATGTGCGCCCCACATAATTTTTGCCCCACAGGATGTGCAAGCACAGTTTTTTTATTAATTTGATTTAAAAAAAAAAAATTGTAAATTTGTTTCAATATTATTTTTATTTATGTGTGCCGCAGGATGTGCGCCCCACATAATTTGCGCCCCACAGGATGTGCAAGCACAGTTTTTGTATTAATTTGATTTAAATATATTTTTTTGTAAAAATGTTTTAATATTATTTTTATTTAAGTGCGCAGCAGGATGTGCGCCGCAGGATGTGCGCCCCACAGAATTTGCGCCCCACAGGATGTGCAAGGACAGTTTTTTTATTAATTTGATTTAAAAAAAAAAAATTGTAATTTGTTTTTAATATTATTTTTATTTATGTGCGCAGAAGGATGTTTGCCGCAGGATGTGCGCCCCACAGAATTTGCGCCCCACAGGATGTGCAAGCACAGTTTTTTTATTAATGTGATTTAAAAAAAAAAAAATGTAATTTGTTTTTAATATTATTTTTATTTATGTGCACAGCAGGATGTGTGCCGCAGGATGTGCGCCCCACAGAATTTGCGCCCCACAGGATGTGCAAGCACAGTTTTTTTACTAATTTGATTTAAATATTTTTTTTTGTAAAAATATTTTAATATTATTTTTATTTCATGTGCGCAGCAGGATTTGCGCTTCAGGATGTGCGCCCCACAGAATTTGCGCCCTACAGGATGTGCAAGCACAGTTTTTTTATTAATTTGATTTAAATATTTTTTTTTGTAAAAATGTTTTAATATTATTATTATTAATGTGCGCAGCTGGATGTGTGCCGCATGATGTGCGCCCCACATAATTTGCGCCCCACAGGATGAGCAAGCACAGTTTTTTTATTAATTGTTTTAAATATTTTTTTTGTAAAGATGTTTTAATATTATTTGTATCTATGTGCGCAGCAGGATGTGCGCCGCAGGATGTACAAGCACAGTTTTTTTATTATTTTGATTTAAATATTTTTTTTTGTAAAAATGTTTTGATATTATTTTTATTTATGTGCGCAGCAGGATGTGCGCCGCAGGGTGTGCGCCCCACATAATTTGCGCCCCACAGGATGTGCAAGCACAGTTTTTGTATTAATTTGATTTAAATATATTTTTTTGTAAAAATGTTTTAATATTATTTTTATTTATGTGCGCAGCAGGATGTGCGCCGCAGGATGTGCGCCCCACATAATTTGCGCCCCACAGGATGTGCAAGCAAGGTTTTTTATTAGTTATATTTAAATATTTTTTTTTGTAAAAATGTTTTAATATTATTTTTATTTATGTGCGCAGCAGGATGTGCGCCGCAGCATGTGCGCCCCACAGAATTTGCGCCCCACAGGATGTGCAAGCACATTTTTTTTATTAATTTGATTTAAAAAAAAAAATTGTAAATTTTTTTTAATTTCATTTTTATTCATGTGCGCAGCAGGATGTGCGCCCCACAGGATGTGCAAGGACAGTTTTTTTATTAATTTGATTTAAAAAAAAAAATTGTAATTTGTTTTTAATATTATTTTTATTTATGTGCGCAGAAGGATGTGCGCCGCAGGATGTGTGCCCCACAGAATTTGCGCCCCACAGGATGTGCAAGCACAGTTTTTTTATTAATTTGATTTAAATATTTTTTTTTGTAAAAATGTTTTAATATTATTATTATTAATTTGCGCAGCTGGATGTGCGCCACATGATGTGCGCCCCACATAATTTGCGCCCCACAGGATGAGCAAGCACAGTTTTTTTATTAATTGTTTTAAATATTTTTTTTGTAAAGATGTTTTAACATTATTTTTATCTATGTGTGCAGCAGGATGTGCGCCGCAGTCTGTGCGCCCCACATAATTTGCGCCCCACAGGATGTGCAACCACAGTTTTTTATTAATTTGATTTAAATATTTTTTTCTGTAAAAATGTTTTAATATTATTTTTATTTATGTGCGCAGCAGGATGTGCGCCGCATGATGTGCGCCCCACATAATTTGCGCCCCACAGTATGTGCAAGCACAGTTTTTGTATTAATTTGATTTAAATATATTTTTTTGTAAAAATGTTTTAATACTATTTTTATTTATGTGCGCAGCAGGATGTGCGCCGCAGGATGTACAAGCACAGTTTTTTTATTATTTTGATTTAAATATTTTTTTTTGTAAAAATGTTTTAATATTATTTTTATTTATGTGCGCAGCAGGATGTTAGCCGCAGGATGTGCGCCCCACAGAATTTGCGCCCCACAGAATGTGCAAGCACAGTTTTTTTATTAATTTGATTTTAATATATTTTTTTGTAAAAATGTTTTAATATTATTTTTATTTATGTGCGCAGCAGGATGTGCGCCACAGGATGTGCGCCCCACATAATTTGCGCCCCACAGGATGTGCAAGCACAGTTTTTTTATTAATTTGATTTAAAAAAAAAATAATTGTAAATTGTTTTTAATATTATTTTTATTTATGTGCGCAGCAGGATGTGCGCCCCACATAATTTGCGCCCCACAGGATGTGCAAGCACAGTTTTTTTATTAATTTGATTTAAATATTTTTTTTTGTAAAAATGTTTTAATATTATTTTTATTTATGTGCGCAGCAGGATGTGCGCCGCAGGATGTACAAGCACAGTTTTTTTATTATTTTGATTTAAATATTTTTTTTTGTAAAAATGTTTTAATATTATTTTTATTTATGTGCGCAGCAGGATGTGCCTCGCAGGATGTGCGCCCCACAGAATTTGCGCCCCACAGGATGTGCAAGCACAGTTTTTTTATTAATTTGATTTAAATATTTTTTTTTGTAAAAATGTTTTAATATTATTTTTATACATGTGCGCAGCAGGATTTGCGCCGCAGGATGTGCGCCCCACAGAATTTTCGCCCCACAGGATGTGCAAGGACAGTTTTTTTATTAATTTGATTTAAAAAAAAAAAAATTGTAATTTGTTTTTAATATTATTTTTATTTATGTGCGCAGCAGGATTTGCGCCGCAGGATGTGCGCCCCACATAATTTGCGCCCCACAGGATGTGCAAGCACAGTTTTTTTATTAATTTGATTTTAATATATTTTTTTGTAAAAATGTTTTAATATTATTTTTATTCATGTGCACAGCAGGATGTGCGCCGCAGGATGTGCGCCCCACAGAATTTGCGCCCCACAGGATGTGCAAGCACAGTTTATTTATTAATTTGATTTAAAAAAAAAAATTGTAATTTTTCTTTAACATTATTTTTATTTATGTGCGCAGCAGGATGTGCACCCCACAGAATTTGCGCCCCACAGGATGTGCAGGCACAGTTTTTTTATCAATTTGATTTAAATATTTTTTTTTGTAAAAATGTTTTAATATTATTTTTATTCATGTGCACAGCAGGATGTGCGCCGCAGGATGTGCGCCCCACAGAATTTGCGCCCCACAGGATGTGCAAGCACAGTTTATTTATTAATTTGATTTAAAAAAAAAATTGTAATTTTTCTTTAACATTATTTTTATTTATGTGCGCAGCAGGATGTGCACCCCACAGAATTTGCGCCCCACAGGATGTGCAGGCACAGTTTTTTTATTAATTTGATTTAAATATTTTTTTTTGTAAAAATGTTTTAATATTATTTTTATTTATGTGCGCAGCAGGATGTGCGCCGCAGGATGTGCGCCCCACAGAATTTGCGCCCCACAGGATGTGCAAGGACAGTTTTTTTATTAATTTGATTTAAAAAAAAAAATTGTAATTTGTTTTTAATATTATTTTTATTTATGTGCGCAGCAGGATGTGCGCCGCAGGATGTGCGCCCCACAGAATTTGCGCCCCACAGGATGTTTAAGCACAGTTTTTTTATTAATTTGATTTAAATATTTTTTTTTGTAAAAATGTTTTAATATTATTTTTATTTTATGTGCGCAGCAGGATGTGCGCTTCAGGATGTGCGCCCCACAGAATTTGCGCCCTACAGGATGTGCAAGCACAGTTTTTTTATTAATTTAATTTAAATATTTTTTTTTGTAAAAATGTTTTAATATTATTTTTATTTATGTGCGCAGCAGGATGTGCGCTGCAGGATGTGCGCCCCACAGAATTTGCGCCCCACAGGATGTGCAAGCACAGTTTTTTTATTAATTTTATTTAAAAAAAGAAAATTGTAAAAAAAATTTAATATTATTTTTATTATTTTGCCCAGCTGGATGTGCGCTGAAGGATGTGCGCCCCACAGAATTTGCGCCCCACAGGATGTGCAAGGACAGTTTTTTTATTAATTTGATTTAAATATTTTTTTTATAAAAATGTTTTAATATTATTTTTATTTATGTGCACAGCAGGATGTGCGCCGCAGGATGTGCGCCCCACAGAATTTGCGCCCCACAAGATGTGCAAGGACAGCTTTTTTTATTAATTTGATTTAAAAAGAATTTTTTTGTAAAAATGTTTTAATATTATTTTGATTTACGTGCGCAGCAGGATGTGCGCTGGTGGATGTGCGCCCCACATAATTTGCGCCCCACAGGATGTGCAAGCACAGTTTTTTTATTAATTTGATTTAAAAAAAAAAATTTGTAGTTTGTTTTTAATATTATTTTTACTTATGTGCGCAGCAGGATGTGTGCTGCAGGATGTGCGCCCCACAGGATGTGCAGGCACAGTTTTTTTATTAATTTGATTTAAATATTTTTTTTTGTAAAGATGTTTTAATATTATTTTTATTTATGTGCGCAGCAGGATGTGCGCCCCACAGAATTTGCGCCCCACAGGATGTGCAAGCACAGTTTTTTTATTAATTTGATTTAAAAAAAATTTTTTGTAAAAATGTTTTAATATTATTTTTATTTATGTGCGCAGCAGGATGTGCGCTGGTGGATGTGCGCCCCACATAATTTGCGCCCCACAGGATGTGCAAGCACAGTTTTTTTATTAATTTGATTTAAAAAAAAAAATTGTAATTTGTTTTTAATATTATTTTTATTTATGTGCGCAGCAGGATGTGTGCTGCAGGATGTGCGCCCACAGAATTTTTCCCCCACAGGATGTGCAAGCACAGTTTTTTTATTAATTTGATTTAAATATATTTTTTTGTAAAAATGCTTTAATATTATTTTTATTCATGTGCGCAGCAGGATGTGCGCCGCAGGATGTGCGCCCCACAGAATTTGCGCCCCACAGGATGTGCAAGCACAGTTTTTTTATTAATTTGATTTAAAAAAAAATTGTTATAAAAATGTTTTAATATTATTTTGATTTATGTGCGCAGCAGGATGTGCGCTGGTGGATGTGCGCCCCACATAATTTGCGCCCCACAGGATGTGCAAGCACCGTTTTTTTATTAATTTGATTTACATATTTTTTTTTGTAAAAATGTTTTAATATTATTTTTATTTATGTGCGCAGTAGGATGTGCGCTCCACAGAATTTGCGCCCCACAGGATGTGCAAGCACAGTTTTTTTATTAATTTGATTTAAAAAAAAAAACTTATAAATTTGTTTTAATATTATTTTTATTAATGTTCGCAGCTGGATGTGCGCCGCAGGATGTGCGCCCCACAGAATTTGCGCCCCACAGGATGTGCAAGCACAGTTTTTTTATTAATTTAATTTAAATATTTTTTTTGTAAAAATGTTTTAATATTATTTTTTTTTATGTGCGCAGCAGGATGTGCGCCGCAGGATGTGCGCCGCAGGATGTGCGCCCCACAGAATTTGCTCCCCACAGGATGTGCAAGCACAGTTTTTTTATTAATTTGATTTGAATATTTTTTTTTGTAAAAATGTTTTAATATTATTTTTATTTATGTGCGCAGCAGCATGTGCGCTGCAGGATTTGCGCCCCACATAATTTGCGCCCCACAGGATGTGCAAGCACAGTTTTTTTATTAATTTGATTTAAATATTTTTTTTTGTAAAAATGTTTTAATATTATTTTTATTTATGTGCGCAGCAGGATGTGCGCCCCACAGAATTTGCGCCCCACAGGATGTGCAAGCACAGTTTTTTTATTAATTTGATTTAAAAAAAAAACTTGTAAATTAGTTTTAATATTATTTGTATTAATGTGCGCAGCTGGATGTGCGCCGCAGAATGTGTGCCCCACAGAATTTGCGCCCCATAGGATGTGCAAGCACAGTTTTTTTATTAATTTGATTTACATATTTTTTTTTGTAAAAATGTTTAAATATTATTTTAATTCATGTGCGCAGCAGGATGTGCGCCGCAGAATGTGCGCCCCACAGAATTTGCGCCCCACAGGATGTGCAAGCACAGTTTTTTTATTAATTTGATTTAAAAAAAAAACTTGTAAATTAGTTTTAATATTATTTTTATTAATGTGCGCAGCTGGATTTGCGCCGCAGAATGTGTGCCCCACAGAATTTGCGCCCCATAGGATGTGCAAGCACAGTTTTTTTATTAATTTGATTTACATATTTTTTTTTGTAAAAATGTTTTAATATTATTTTTATTTATGTGCGCAGTAGGATGTGCGCTCCACAGAATTTGCGCCCCACAGGATGTGCAAGCACAGTTTTTTATTAATTTGATTTAAATATTTTTTTTTGTAAAAATGTTTTAATATTATTTTTATTTGTGTGCAGCAGGATGTGCGCTGCAGGATGTGCGCCCCACAGAATTTGCGCCCCACAGGATGTGCAAGCACAGTTTTTTTATTAATTTGATTTAAAAAAAAAAACTTATAAATTTGTTTTAATATTATTTTTATTAATGTGCGCAGCTGGATGTGCGCCGCAGGATGTGCGCCCCACAGAATTTGCGCCCCACAGGATGTGCAAGCACAGTTTTTTTATTAATTTGATTTAAATATTTTTTTTTTGTAAAAATGTTTTAATATTATTTTTATGTATGTGCGCAGCAGGATGTGCGCTGCAGGATGTGCGCCCCACAGGATGTGCAAGAACAGTTTTTTTATTAATTTGATTTAAAAAAAAAAAAATTGTAAATTTGTTTTAATATTATTTTTATTAATGTGCGCAGCTGGATGTGCGCCGCAGGATGTGCGCCCCACATAATTTGCGCCCCAAAGGATGTGCAAGCACAGTTTTTTTATTAATTTGATTTAAATTTTTTTTTTGTAAAAATGTTTTAATATTATTTTTATTTATGTGCGCAGCAGGATGTGCGCCGCAGGATGTGCGCCCCACAGAATTTGCGCCCCACAGGATGTGCAAGCACAGTTTTTTTATTAATTTGATTTAAATATTTTTTTTTTGTAAAAATGTTTTAATATTATTTTTATTTATGTGCGCAGCAGGATGTGCGCCGCAGGATGTGCGCCCCACAGGATGTGCAAGAACAGTTTTTTTATTAATTTGATTTAAAAAAAAAAAAATTGTAAATTTGTTTTAATATTATTTGTATTAATGTGCGCAGCTGGATGTGCGCCGCAGGATGTGCGCCCCACATAATTTGCGCCCCAAAGGATGTGCAAGCACAGTTTTTTTATTAATTTGATTTAAATTTTTTTTTTGTAAAAATGTTTTAATATTATTTTTATTTATGTGCGCAGCAGGATGTGCGCCGCAGAATGTGCGCCCCACAGAATTTGCGCCCCACAGGATGTGCAAGCACAGTTTTTTTATTAACTTGATTTTAAAAAAAAAACTTATAAATTTGTTTTAATATTATTTTTATTAATGTGCGCAGCTGGATGTGCGCCGCAGGATGTGCGCCCCACAGAATTTGCGCCCCACAGGATGTGCAAGCACAGTTTTTTTATTAATTTAATTTAAATATTTTTTTTGTAAAAATGTTTTAATATTATTTTTATTTATGTGCGCAGCAGGATGTGCGGCAGGATGTGCGCCCCACATAATTTGCGCCCCACAGGATGTGCAAGCACAGTTTTTTTATTAATTTGATTTAAATATTTTTTTTTTGTAAAAATGTTTTAATATTATTTTTATTTATGTGCTCAGCAGGATGTGCGCTGCAGGATGTGCGCCCCACATAATTTGCGCCCCACAGGATGTGCAAGCACAGTTATTTGTGCAGGCACCACTAGGCAGTGCATTGCATGGCGCAACGCGCAAAAAAATTGCGATAACGTTGCCAAAAACGTACAATGGGAACACTGAAAATCAATGTTTTTAGACCGTTTTTTTTGTCACCAAAACTGCTCTCAAATCCCCAAACGGAGGTCCTCAGACATGATTTTTATATATTTGAGGTGGTGAGATTGTTTCCTTCGCAGACATGTCACTCTCAAATCTCTCGGACCTGTGCTTATATCCGCATCGAAAAATCGAGGAATTATTTCCGGATCGATCTCTCATTGGAGCCCCATGTTAATTCTGAAGATTTTTCTGAAAAGATTAAAACTGAAAAATAAAACGTAAATCGCTCCCACGGCCCCATTTCTCAGCTCTCATGAATAAAAAATATATCTGGTTGCAGTGTAAACTATTGTGATTCTCAAAATGTTTTCATTTTCCAGGACTTATAGTTTTTGAGTAGGAAGTATTTGTTTGATGACGGTGCTAGAGTGTGAAAAAATGTCTCTCTCATTAAAACTAATGAAAATCTTAGGAGGAGAATTTATGAAATGAGAAGTACGTTTCTAAACTGCTCGTACAGCCTCATTTTTTGGCTCTAATCAATAATATAGATATGTCCTCGTTCATCCAAGCCTTGTGTTTCTAACGGTGTTTTAATTTCTCAGATAGGAGTTTCAGATTTTCAATTAGAGCATTTTGTTCGGGACCTTCTCCTCAGGTCTGATGTCTGCCTCTCTCACGACAAACCTGCTGTAATCAGGGAGTCACACACGCAGAGGGAGGGGGGCCAAAAGGGACACTGAGATCTATTTTTAGACTGCACAGGTGGTAATCAGCACTGCAGGTAGTTCAGTCTGTAGAGCAGAGGGACAATAACACAGAGGTGGAGATTTCAAGTCTCAGTGTGGGTAAGACACAAACATTGAATTTTTTTCTTTGTCTTTCAAGGGGGAACTGTTGAATTCTTTAAATAATCAACTGTCAATGATATCTAAAGTCAATGTGATTGGATTAGTGGGTTGAGCCGCTGACTCAGTGATCCACTGGTTGTGAGTCTAAACCATCAGAAGCCAAAAATTACTTTTGGACAAATATATTAATATATCTGGTTGTAGTGTCAAGCCTTGTGGTTCTCAAAATGTGTTCATTTTCCAGATAAGACTTATCGTTTTTGAGTAACAAGTATTTGTTTGATGACTGATGATAGCAAAAGGAGGAGATTTATGAAATGAGAACTACGTTTCTAAACTGCATGCATGGCTTCATTGTTTGGCTCTAAATAATGATATAGATATGTACTTATCCGTCCAAGTGTTGTGGTTCTCAGGGTGTTTTCATTTCACGGATAGGAGTTATAGATTTTCAATTGGAGCATTTTGTTTGGGACCTTCTCCTCAGGTCCAATCTGTCACTCTGTGTCACAGGTGCGTCGTTAGTGAAGTCACACACGCTGAGGAGGGGGGCCAGAGGGGGAAAGGAGACAGTGAGATCTATTTACAAACTACTTCAAAGGTGTTAATCAACACAGGTGGTTCAGTGGGTAGAGCATAGGGGCAGTGACCCAGAGGTGACGATATCAAGTCCAGGTGAGGGCAGGTCTAACATTGTTTTTCAGAAGGGGACTATTGAACTCTTTAAATATACAACCCTCAATGATTTGAACTACGATGTGATTGGCTCTTCATCCGATTCCTGTTTTAGTGTGAATGAAGTGATAGGGATAGCGTCACCTAGTGGTCTGTGTGAAAATGAAGTTTTAGCAATCGACCCCAAAATTCTGTCACATGATCTGAGTCAACACCTGATGAAGTCAAGACTATTACTGCATACACACTAATAGTGATAGCGCCACCTAGTGGTCAAGGTGAAAATTAAGTTTTAGCAATCTGCCACAAATTGGACACACTTCATCAGATTCCTGACCTGAAGAGACCTATGAGTGTGTATGCAGTCCAATTTTCAATTAGAGCATTTTGTTCGGGACCTTCTCCTCAGGTCTGATGTCTGCCTCTCTCATGACAGACCTGCTGTAATCAGTGACTCACACACGCAGAGGGAGGGGGGCCAAAAGGGACAGTGATATCTATTTTTAGACTTCACAGGTGGTAATCATCACTGCAGGTAGTTTATTCAGTAGAGAAGAGGGACAGTAACACAGAGGTGGAGGTTTCAAGTCTCAGTGTGGGTAAGACACAAACATTGAATTTTTTCGTTGCCTTTCAGGGGGGAACTGTTGAATTCTTTAAATAATCAACTGTCAATGATATCTAAAGTCAATGTGATTGGATTAGTGGGTCTGCCGCTGACTCAGTGATCCGCTGGTTGTGAGTTCAAAACCAATAGAGGCCAAAAATTACTTCTGAATAAATATATTAATATATATTTGTACTTGTTCGTCCAAGCCTTGTGTTTCTCACGGTGTTTTCATTTCATGGACTGGCATTATAGATTTTGAATTAGAGCATTTTGTTCCGGACCATCTCCTCAGGTCCTCTGTGTCACAGGTGCGTCGTTAGTGAAGATACACACGCTGAGGAGGGGGGCCAGAGGGGTAGATGGGGACAGGAAGATGTTTATAGTAGCCATTTCAAAGATGTTGCTCCACATCATAGGTAGGCTAGTGGTCACAGAAGAGGGTTAGTAAGTCAGAGGTTGAGGGTTCAAGTCCCACTGATGGCAGAATTTTAAGATTTGTCATTTTCTGTGTCTTTCAGAAGGGGAACTTTAAACTCTTTGAATATACAATTGTCATTGATGTTTAGTCAATTCAATTGGATCAGTGGGTTGAGCTGCTGACTCAATGATCCACTGGTTGTGAGTTCAAAACCAATAGCAACCAAAAATTGCTTTTGAACAAATATATTAATGTGTATGCAGTGATAGTGATAGCGCCACCTAGTGGTCGGTGGGGAAATTAAGTTTGAGCAATCGGACCCAAATCGCACACACCTCATCAGATTCCAGACCTGAACAGATATATTCGTGTGTATTTATTGATAGTGATAGCGACATCTAGGGGTTGGTCTGAAAATGAAGTTTGAGCAATTGGCCCCAAATTGGACACACCTCATCAGATGCCAGACCTGAACAGATATATTAGGGTGTATTCATTGATAGGGATAGCGCCACCTAGTGGTCAGGGTGAAAATTAAGTTTTTACGAATCAACCCCAAAATTCTGTCACATGATCAGAGTCAACATCTGATCAAGGCAAGACTATGACTGCATACACACTAACAGTGATAGTGCCACCTAGTGGTCAGTTTGAAAATGAACTATGAACAATCGACCCCAAAATTCTGTCAAATGATCAGAGCCCTGACCTGAAGAGACCTATGAGTGTATGCAGTGTTAGTGATAGTGCCCCCTACTGATCAAGTCGCTCTCTCTTTCTTAAACCAGTCGCTCTCTCTCTTTTTCTCTCTGGGTCTCTCTCTGAAACTGGTACATTTTCTCTCTCTCTCTCTTGGTCTGTCTCTCTCTCTTAAAGCAGCCACTCTGTCTCTCTTCCCCAAAAAAACAAAAGTCTCTTTTCGACCCGGACGCAGAAGGCACCCATTCGAAATTTCTCGGCAGGAGGAATTTTCTAGTTATTCTTACTTCTTCCGCCTAAAAGTTTGGGACGCTTCTCCTCCTACAAAGTTTGTCGCACATTCACGAGACCCACAAATAAACCTGCGGAATTACGTCGAATCGTGTGCTATTATTCAAATTTTCAATTCGTCCACCGGTTCGCACAAAAATCGCGATAATGTGGCCGAAAAGTACAATGGGGGTCAAGCTCTCTCTACCAAAAGAGCGAGAGGCTGAAAATCAGCGTTTTTAGACCCTTTTTTCGTCACTAAAACTGCTCTCAAATCCCCAAAACGGAGGTCCTCAGACACATGATTTTTAGATATTTGAGGTGGTGAGATTGTTTCCTTCGCAGACATGTCACTCTCAAATCTCTCGGACCTGTGCTTATATCCGCATAGAAAAATCGAGGAATTATTTCCGGATCCTTCTCCCATTGGAGCCCCATTTTAATTCTGAAGATTTTTCTGAAAAGATTAAAACTGAAAAATAAAACGTAAATCGCTCCCACGGCCCCATTTCTCAGCTGTCTTGAATAAAAAATATATCTGTTTGTAGTGTAAACTCTTGTGATTCTCAAAATGTTATAATTTTCCAGATAGGACTTATAGTTTTTGAGTAACAAGTATTTGTTTGATGACGGTGCTAGAGTGTGAAAATAAATCTGCTCTATTGAATTCAATGTACTTTTTCGGAGGAGATTTATGAAATGAGAAGTACGTTTCTAAACTGCTCGTATGGCCCTCATTTTTTTACTTTAATCAGTAATTTAGATATGTCCTTTTTCGTCCAAGCCTTGTGATTCTCACGGTGTTTTCATTTCACGGACAGGAGTTATAGATTTTCAATTAGAACATTTTGTTCGGGACCTTCTCCTCAGGTCTGATGTCTGCCTCTCTCACGACACACTTGCTGTATTCAGGGAGTCACTCACGCAGAGGGAGGGGCCAAAGGGGACAGTCAGATCTATTTTTAGACTTCACAGGTGGTAATCAGCACTGCAGGTAGTTTATTCAGTAGAGAAGAGGGACAGTAACACAGAGGTGGAGGTTTCAAGTCCAAGTGTGGGTAAGACACAAACATTACATTTTTTTCTTTGTCTTTCACGGGGGAACTGTTGAATTCTTTAAATAATCAACTGTCAATGATATCTAAAGTCAATGTGATTGAATTAGTGGGTCTGCCGCTGACTCAGTGATCCACTGGTTGTGAATTCAAAACCAACAGATGCCAAAAATTACTTTCGAACAAATATATGAATATATCCGGTTGTAGTGTCAAGCCTTGTGATTCTCAAAATGTTTTCATTTTTCAGATAGGACTTATAGTTTTTGAGTAACAAGTATTTGTTTGATGACAGCGTTAGAGTGTAAAAAAAATGTATTTTCAATTAAAACTAATGATGGGAAAAGGAGGAGATTTATGAAATGAGAACTACGTCACTAAACTGCTCGCATGGCCTCATTTTTTGGCTCTAAACAATGA
Organism: Pleuronectes platessa; assembly: GCF_947347685.1. NCBI lineage: Eukaryota > Metazoa > Chordata > Actinopteri > Pleuronectiformes > Pleuronectidae > Pleuronectes > Pleuronectes platessa. Next base: position 23,279 of record NW_026518996.1, read on the forward strand.
TATAGATGTTGGGCCAGAGCCCAGCGGATGGCCACTAGACACAGGTCAGAGGTTAACACAAAGACAATCTAAACAAAGGCCTGTATAAATCAAGGCCTTGTGGAATATTCCTATCCACCTGTGAGTACTTTTTCCTGGCAGTTTCGAGAAACCCTAGCAGGTTACAAGGCCCTCGCAGGAACACGGGCGCCCTGCTGGGTCTGAAGAGCCCAAGGGGGGGGCCACCAAACACTGGAGCCGAGGGTGAACAAAGAGTTGTTAAACTTTTGGAGGGAAACCATTCTCAAGCAGGCCCAAGAATCTCCCCCTGGTGTTGGAAAATGTTCTGGGAATGCCTTGGAACCCCCGCTGAGTTCCAAGCCCCGCCCACTCAGATCGATTCCTGACAAATCAATTGGCCGATGTCCTATGACCAGCTCCTCAAGGAGGAGGACCTCGCAGGTAGAATAAAACCACTGAGACATCAAATAATCGCTGCCATTTTACCCTGCTCTGAAGACGTCAACAGACCCCTCCGGGTCTTCAGATGATTTAATTGCTAAAGGGGGCAACCTTAACTTTTAGTTTATCAGCCCATTCCCAATTCCCTGAAGATAGAGCTGACCTTTCCAGTTAGTTGATCCGGAGGTAATTTTAGGGAGCAATTACTGACGTTTGTTTTATATCCATTTTCTTTTATTTCTTTATTCAGTCGACGTTTTGTTTTGATAGGACTTTTTGTTATTTTAACTTGAAAGAGATCGCCACAGGAAGTCCACTCGCAGGCCGAGATCATAGACTTTCTTTTTCACGATCCCCACAACTGCGCCACAGCTGATCATCCCTGCAGAAGAGACGAGGCCGCATTCCGTCCCAAGAGCAAGAGAAGTTCGCTCTTTTCGGCCCAGCGCTAACCTCCTTTGTAAACACGAGACCCACCGGAGCCCGCTTAAGAGGCCAGGACTTCACTCATCTGCTTTCCAGGAATTCGCAGTTCGTGCAGGCATCCTGAGGTTAACAACGAGATTCACTGGACTTCTGGAAAATCCGCGCGCCACGCGCAAGCAACACCGCGAAGGTCACAGTAAGAGGCTTTATTGTCTGGGCAGAGACTAGTTCAAATACTTAGCGTGTCATGTTATTTGAGTGTGTTTGTTTGTAGATCGCTGATCTGTTTTTAGCCGTGTAACGCGCGGCGAACTGGAGACGTCACATCCGGTTCCTTTGTCTACTATGTTCTGAGAAGCGCGCGTAACAAGTCGGCACTTCCTTTTTTACGTGTTACCGTCAGAGATATTGTGCGGAGATTTACATCTGTTAAAAGACAAATCTCACGTAACTGGACTGCCCGCTTCGCCGGAAGTTTGTCTCTGACGATGGTTTGAGAGCTTTCCTGATCTCTCTCTATCTCTCCCTCTCTTTTCTCCTAAACCTGTTTTTACACACGTCCCGACCTACACTTACATATTATATATATTATATAATACATCTCGACGCCATTCGGCTCCAGAACCGGGAGATAAGAAATCTCTTTGTCTAAAGATCCCCCTTTGTTAAGGTCAGTGACCGGCAGCCATTTTGCTTTTCGCAACGTGGCTTCACTTAGGAAACCTCCATCTTGTATGTAACATCTTGATCACGGCCAGACTACGTCACCACATGATCTTGTCATTACGCCATAGCCACTCCCCTTTCTCTTTCTCAGACACACACACACACACACATAGAGACACACACAGACAGACAGACACACACGATCACACACACACACACACACCACTAGATACTCAGTATTACATGTGTGACAATTGTGATAAGTGCTGCTGCTGCTGTTGCCATCTTTGAAATATTGGAGTTTGTTAAATGAAGAATCATTGAAATAACATTAACTTTATTTCCCCTTTTTAATAAATACTTTTGTAATTAAAGTATTTGTATTTCTGTGATTATTTGTACATGTGTATGTGAATACAGCTGGATTACTATAGCCTGTGCTCGAACTTAAAACCCTTCATTGTTTATTATATAATCATTAATATTAAATATTGAGATTATTAATTTAACTTTTATCACTTGAGACTGATAACTATAGTTTGACTAGTTGGTCCCTGTAACCAGGGTGGTGCCCCGCTACGATAAGCAATGATTACAGATTGTATTATTCTTAATTGATAATTTTATTGTTTTCATTAATTATTTAACTATTATTAATGGATAACCGTATCATTTCTAATTAATTATTTTACTATTCTTAATTAATAGCTTTATAATTTTTTTTAATTTTTTAATAAATAATTCCTATTTTAATAATCATTTCTCATGATTATTAATAATTAGCCAACGTCAAATCTACTACTACAATTGCACAACATAGATATGTCCTTGTTCGTCCAAGCCTTGTGATTGTCACGGTGTTTTCATTTCACGGACAGGAGTTATAGATTTTGAATTAAAGCATTTTGTTTGGGACCTTCTCCTGAGGTCTGATGTCTCCCTCTCATTCTCGCACACCTGCGGTAATTAGTGAGTTACACACGCTGAGGAGGGGGGCCAAATGGGGAAAGGGGAGAGTGAGATCTTTAAATAAACTACTGCACCTGTGTTAATCAACACTATAGGTGGTGCAGTCAATAGAGCAGAGGGACAGTGACCCAGAGGTTGTCTGTTCAAGACCCCCTGTGTGGGTGGGACTTAAACAGATTTTTTTTCTTTGTCTTTCAGGGGGGAACTGTTGAACTACAATGTGATTGGCTCTACATCAGATTCCTGTATTAGTGTGTATGAAGTGACAATGATAGCCCCACCTGGAGGTCGGTGTGAAAATTAAGTTTAATCAATCGTCCCCAAAATCCTGTCACATAATCAGAGCCCTGACCTGAAGAGATCTATGAGTGTGTATGCAGTGTTAGTGATAGCGCCACCTACTGATCAAGTCCGTTGCTCTCTCTTTTATACCAGCCAGTTTCTCTCTCTCTCTCTCTCTCTCTCTCTCTCTCGGTCTGTCTATCTCTCTCTTAAAGCAACCTGTCTGTGTCTCTCTCTTTCTCTTTTATACCAGCCATTCTCTCTATCTCTCTCTCTCTCTCTCTCTCTCTCTGGGTCTATCTTTATCTGTCTCTGTCTCTCTCTCTCAAATTGACACTGTCTGTCTCTCTTCCCCCTAAAAAAAAAATATTTAGTCTGGAACCGGCAAATTCTAGGCACTAGGGATGCACCGATATGGAAATTCTTGGCCGATACCGATATTTAAAATAACAATCTGGCCGATAGCCGATACCGATATTTGTTTATTTTCTTTTTGTTGTTATTCATTCACCCTTTTGTGCCAGAAAAATAATTAAATCATTATTTAGAAAGCACTATTTAAAAAAATTTCAGCCCTTCATCACTCTTATCTTTTAATGAGCACAGATTGAATCAAATTTATGAAACAATCTTTGATTTAACTAAACTTTATTTAACAGAGACATATTATGCCCATTTTACCGCAAGTTGAAATGGTTCCTTGGGATCTTAATGAAATGTCTGTAACATATTTTGGTCAAAATACCACAAGGATAATTTAAAACAGCACCTTTTTACCCTGTCTAAAACAGCCCTGTTAAAGTATCATTATAGAGAACGCTCTTCTCATTGATTTACGGTAGCAGTATTGCCCGTTTATTAGATGTGTTACGGCTTCTGTGTGTATGACGTATGTTGTCAATTCCCTTGTTACCTGTGCATGAGATGGATGAATAGAGCCGATGCACATGAGAATAAAGTACTTAAACAGACGCTACGCTCATACTTTTTACACCAAGTTACACTGTGTGAGTCAAGATAACTTAACAAGCCCTCCTCAGTTTTACCTGTTTTGAGTGTCGGGCAGAAATCACATCGCGTCAACACCCACCGTGGCCCTTCGCGATGCTTGTTTTAATTAAACAGTCGGATTCCCCTGGTCCGCACCAGTTCTCAGTCAGCTGCTAGGCGCCAGCCGGAGGGTTCCCCCAGCAGTCGCCGTAGCTGAGGTGATCCGCGAGAAGGGCCCGTCCAGAGTGGCCGCCGCTGACCGCGTACCCGGTCCCCTCCAACGGCCCGCCTTCCGCGCCGGCGATGGACACCGCCCCGCGGTACAAGAGAAAGAAAGCCCCCCCCACCAGTGACGCCGTGAGGTGCCACCGGATGAGGACCTCCCGATGCCGCACACTGAGCCTCCGGCGGCGCGGAGAGGAGGGCGACGGAGGGACTGCTCCCCCAGCCGCGGCACGTGCCCAGCGGTTTTACCACAAATATGAACATCGGCCAATGATATCGGTGAAAGTCAAGTTTATTACCAATAAGCCGATATCAGTAAACGAGGCGAATATCAGCCGCTACCGATGTTCGGCCGATAAATCGGTGCATCCCTACTAGGCACCCATTTGAAATTTCTCGGCAGGAGGAATTTTCTTGTTTGATTTAAATATTTTTTTTTTGTAAAAATGTTTTAATATTATTTTTATTCATGTGCGCAGCAGGTTGTGCGCCGCAGGATGTGCGCCCCACAGAATTTGCGCCCCACAGGATGTGCAAGCACAGTTTTTTTATTAATTTGATTTAAATATTTTTTTTTGTAAAAATGTTTTAATATTATTTTTATTTATGTGCGCAGCAGGATGTGCGCTGCAGGATGTGCGCCTCACATAATTTGCGCCCCACAGGATGTGCAAGGACAGTTTTTTTATTAATTTGATTTAAATATTTTTTTTTGTAAAAATGTTTTAATATTATTTTTATTTATGTGCGCAGCAGGATGTGCGCCCCGCAGAATTTGCGCCCCACAGGATGTGCAAGAACAGTTTTTTTATTAATTTGATTAAAATATTTTTTTTGTAAAAATGTTTTAATATTATTTTTATTTATGTGCGCAGCTGGATGTGCGCTGCAGGATGTGCGCCCCACGGAATTTGCGCCCCACTGGATGAGCAAGCACAGTTTTTTTATTAATTTGATGTAAAAAAAAAAAAATTGTAATTTTTTTTTAATATTATTTTTATTAATGTGCGCAGCAGGATGTGCACCGCAGGAGATGTGCACCGCAGGAGATGTGCGCAGCAGGAGATTTGCACTGCAGGAGATGTGTGCCGCAGGAGATGTGCGCAGCAGGAGATGTGCGTCACAGGAGATGTGCGCAGCAGGAGATGTGCGCCGCAGGATGTGTGCGCACAGTTTTTTTATTAATTTTATTTATGTGCATTGCATGTTGTGCAACGCAGGAGATTTGCGCAGCAGGAGATGTGCACCGCAGGAGATGTGCACCGAAGGAGATGTGCGCCGCAGGAGATGTGTACGCAGGAGATATGCGCCGCAGGAGATGAGTGCCGCAGGAGATGTGCGCCGCAGGATGTGTGCGCACAGTTTTTTTAGGAATTTGAGTTAATTATTATTATTTTTTGTAAATAAATGTTTAATTTATGTGCACCGCAGGGTGTGCGACGAGGGAGGGTCACTGCAGGAGATTTGCGCAGCAGGAAATGTGCGCCATTGGAGATGTGCACCGCAGGAGATATACATAGCAGGAGATATGCGCCGCAGGAGATGAGTGCCGCAGGAGATGTGCGCCGCAGGATGTGTGCGGAGATGTGCACCGCAGGAGATGTGCGCAGCAGGAGATATGCACCGCAGGAGATGTGCGCCGCAGGAGATGTGCACCGCAGGAGATGTGCGCAGCAGGAGATTGGCACGCAGGAGATGTGCGCCACAGGATGTGTGCATACAGTTTTTTTATTAATTTTATTTATGTGCACTGCATGTTCTGCAATGCAGGAGATGTGCGCAGCAGGAGATTTGCGCCACAGGATGTGTGCGCACAGTTTTTTTATTAATTTGAGTTAATTATTATGATTTTATTGTAAATAAATGTTTCATTCATGTGCAACGAAGGGTGTGCGCCGCAGGATGTGCGCCGCAAGAGATGTGCACCGCAGGAGATGTGCGCAGCAGGAGATGTGCACCGCAGGAGATGTGCGCCGCAGGAGATGTGTACGCAGGAGATATGCGCCGCAGGAGATGAGTGCCGCAGGAGATGTGCGCCGCAGGAGATGTGCGCCGCAGGAGATGTACATAGCAGGAGATGTGCACGCAGGAGATGTGCGCCACCGGAGATGTGCACCGCAGGAGATGTGCGCCGCAGGAGATCTGCACGCAGGAGATGTGCAACGCAGGAGATGTGCACAGCAGGAGATGTGCGCAGCAGGATGTGTGCACACAGTTTTTTTATTAATTTGATGTAATAATATTTTTTTGTAAATAAATGTTTCATTTATGTGCACCGCAGGGTGTGCGCCGCAGGATGTGCGCCGCAAGAGATGTGCACCGCAAGAGATGTGCGCAGCAGGAGATGTGCACCGCAGGAGATGTGTGCCGCAGAAGATGTGCGCAGCAGGAGATGTGCATCACAGGAGATGTGCAGAGCAGGAGATCTGCGCAGCAGGAGATGTGCAGAGCAGGAGATGTGCATTGCAGGATTAGTGCGCACAGTTTTTTTATTAATTTGAGTTAATTATTATTTTTTTTTTGTAAGTAAATGTTTCATTTATGTGCACCGCAGGGTGTGCGCCGCAAGAGATGTGCACCGCCGGAAATGTGCGCAGCAGGAGATGTGCACCGCAGGAGATGTGCGCAGCAGGAGATGTGTGCCGCAGGAGATGTGCTCAGCAGGAGATGTGCACCACTTGAGATGTGCGCTGCAGGAGATGTGCGCCGCAGGCGATATGCGCAGTAGGAGATGTGTGCCGCAGTGTTTTTATTAATATGATTTCATTTAAATTTTTTTTGTAAATAACTGTTTTATTTATGTGCAACGCAGGGTTCGCAACGCAGGATGTGCGCCGCAAGAGATATGCACCGCAGGAGATGTGCGCAACAGGAGATGTGCACCACAGGAGATGTGCGCAGCAGGAGATGTGCACCGCAGGAGATTTGCGCCGCAGGAGATGTGCACCGCAGGAGAAGTGCACGCAGGAGATTAGCACGCAGGAGATGTGCGCCGCAGGATGTGTGCATACAGTTTTTTTATTAATTTGAGTTAATTATTATAATTTATTTGTAAATAAATGTTTCATTTATAAGCAACGAAGGGTGTGCGCCGCAGGATGTGCGCCGCCGCCGGAGATGTGCGCGGCAGGAGATTTGCACCGCAGGAGATGTACACCGCAGAAGATGTGCGCAGCAGGAGATGTGCACCGCAGGAGATGTGTACGCAGGAGATATGCGCCGCAGGAGATGAGTGCCGCAGGAGATGTGCGCCGCAGGATGTGTGTGCACAGTTTTTTTAGGAATTTGAGTTAATTATTATTATTTTTTGTAAATAAATGTTTCATTTATGTGCACCCTAGGGTGTGCGACGAGGGAGGGTCACTGCAGGAGATTTGCGCAGCAGGAGATGTGCGCCACTGGAGATGTGCACCGCAGGAGATGTGCACGCAGGAGATGTGCACGCAGGAGAAGTGCGCCGCAGGAGATGTGCGCCGCAGGAGATGTACATAGCAGGAGATTGGCACGCAGGAGATGTGCGCCGCAGGAGATGAGTGCCGCAGAAGATGTGCGCCGCAGGATGTGTGCGGAGATGTGCACCGCAGGAGATGTGCGCAGCAGGAGATGTGCACCGCAGGAGATGTGCGCCGCAGGAGATGTGCACCGCAGGAGATGTGCGCAGCAGGAGATTGGCACGCAGGAGATGTGCGCCGCAGGATGTGTGCGCACAGTTTTTTTATTAATTTTATTTATGTGCACCGCATGTTCTGCAATGCAGGAGATGTGCGCAGCAGGAGATTTGCGCCACAGGATATGTGCGCACAGTTTTTTTATTAATTTGAGTTAATTATTATAAATTTTTTGTAAATAAATGTTTCATTTATGTGCAACGAAGGGTGTGCGCCACTGGATGTGTGCCGCAAGAGATGTGCACCGCCGGAGATGTGCGCAGCAGGAGATGTGCTCCGCAGGAGATGTGCACCGCAGGAGATGTGCGCCTCAGGAGATGTGCACCGCAGGATATGTGCGCCGCAGGATGTGCGCCGCAAGAGATATGCACCGCCGGAGTTGTGCGCAGCAGGAGATGTGCACCGCAGGAGATGTACACCGCAGGAGATGTGCTCAGCATGAGATGTGCACCGCAGGAGATGTGTACGCAGGAGATATGCGCCGCAGGAGATGAGTGCCGCAGGAGATGTGCGCCGCAGGATGTGTGCGGAGATGTGCACCGCAGGAGATGTGCGCCGCAGGAGATGTACATAGCAGGAGATGTGCACCGCAGGAGATGTGCACGCAGGAGATGTGCGCCGCAGGAGATGTGCGCCGCAGGAGATGTACATAGCAGGAGATGTGCACCGCAGGAGATGTGCACGCAGGAGATGTGCACGCAGGAGATGTGCGCCGCAGGAGATGTGCGCCGCAGGAGATGTACATAGCAGGAGATGTGCACGCAGGAGATGTGCGCCGCAGGAGATGTGCGCCGCAGGAGATGTACATAGCAGGAGATGTGCACCGCAGGAGATGTGCGCCGCAGGAGTAGTGCGCCGCAGGATGTGTGCGCACAGTTTTTTTATTAATTTTATTTATGTGCATCTTATGTTCTGCAATGCAGGAGATGTGCGCAGCAGGAGATTTGCGCCGCAGGATGTGTGCGCACAGTTTTTTTATTAATTTGAGTTAATTATTATAATTTTCTTTTTAAATAAATGTTTCATTTATGTGCAACGCAGGGTGTGCGCCGCAGGATGTGCGCCGCAAGAGATGTGCACCGCAGGAGATGTGCGCAGCAGGAGATGTGCACTGCAGGAGATGTGCGCCGCAGGAGATGTGAGTCGCAGGAGATGTACATAGCAGGAGATGTGCGCCGCAGGCGATATGCGCAGCAGGAGATGTGTGCCGCAGTTTTTTTATTAATTTGATTTTATTTTTTTATTTTTTTGTAAATAAATGTTTCATTTATGTTCAACGCAGGGTGTGCGCCGCAGGAGGTGCGCCGCAAGAGATATGCACCGGCGGAGATGTGCGCAGCAGGAGATGTGCACCGCAGGAGATGTGTACGCAGGAGATATGCGCCGCAGGAGATGAGTGCCGCAAGAGATGTGCGCCGCAGGATGTGTGCGCACAGTTTTTTTAGGAATTTGAGTTAATTATTATTTTTTGTAAATAAATGTTTCATTTATGTGCACCGCAGGGTGTGCGACGAGGGAGGGTCACTGCAGGAGATTTGCGCAGCAGGAGATGTGCGCCACTGGAGATGTGCGCCGCAGGAGATGTGAACGCAGGAGATGTGCGCAGCAGGAGATGTGTGCCGCAGGAGATGTGCTCAGCAGGAGATGTGCACCACTTGAGATGTGCGCTGCAGGAGATGTGCGCCGCATGCGATATGCGCAGCAGGAGATGTGTGCCGCAGTTTTTTTATTAATATGATTTAATTTTAATTTTTTTGTAAATAACTGTTTTATTTATGTGCAACGCAGGGTTCGTAACGCACGATGTGCGCCGCAAGAGATATGCACCGCAGGAGATGTGCGCAACAGGAGATGTGCACCACAGGAGATGTGCGCAGTAGGAGATGTGCACCGCAGGAGATGTGCGCCGCAGGAGATGTGCATCGCAGGAGAAGTGCACGCAGGAGATTAGCACGCAGGAGATGTGCGCCGCAGGATGTGTGCGCACAGTTTTTTTATTAATTTGAGTTAATTATTATAATTTATTTGTAAATAAATGTTTCATTTATGTGCAACGAAGGGTGTGTGCCGCCGCCGGAGATGTGCGCGGCAGGAGATGTGCACCGCAGGAGATGTACACCGCAGGAGATGTGCGCAGCAGGAGATGTGCACCGCAGGAGATGTGTACGCAGGAGATATGCGCCGCAGGAGATGAGTGCCGCAGGAGATGTGTGCGCACAGTTTTTTTAGGAATTTGAGTTAATTATTATTATTTTTTGTAAATAAATGTTTCATTTATGTGCACCGCAGGGTGTGCGACGAGGGAGGGTCACTGCAGGAGATTTGCGCAGCAGGAGATGTGCGCCAGTGGAGATGTGCGCCGCAGGAGATGTGCACGCAGGAGATGTGCACGCAGGAGATGTGCGCCGCAGGAGATGTGCGCCGCAGGAGATGTACATAGCAGGAGATGTGCACGCAGGAGATGTGCGCCGCAGGAGATGTACAAAGCAGGAGATGTGCGCCGCAGGCGATATGCGCCACCGGAGATGTGCACCGCAGGAGATGTGCGCCGCAGGAGATCTGCACGCAGGAGATGTTCAACGCAGGAGATGTGCACAGCAGGAGATTTGCGCAGCAGGATGTGTGCACACAGTTTTTTTATTAATTTGATGTAATAATATTTTTTTGTAAATAAATGTTTTATTTATGTGCACCGCAGGGTGTGCGCCGCAGGATGTGCGCCGCAAGAGATGTGCACCGCAGGAGATGTGCGCAGCAGGAGATGTGCACCGCAGGAGATGTGCGCCGCAGGAGATGTACATTGCAGGAGATGTGCACGCAGGAGATGTGCGCCGCAGGAGATGTGCGCCGCAGGAGATGTACATAGCAGGAGATGTGCACCGCAGGAGATGTGCGCTGCAGGAGATGTGCGCCGCAGGATGTGTGCGCACAGTTTTTTTATTAATTTTATTTATGTGCATCTTATGTTCTGCAATGCAGGAGATGTGCGCAGCAGGAGATTTGCGCCGCAGGATGTGTGCGCACAGTTTTTTTATTAATTTGAGTTAATTATTATAATTTTCTTTTTAAATAAATGTTTCATTTATGTGCAACGCAGGGTGTGCGCCGCAGGATGTGCGCCGCAAGAGATGTGCACCGCAGGAGATGTGCGCAGCAGGAGATGTGCACTGCAGGAGATGTGCGCCGCAGGAGATGTGAGTCGCAGGAGATGTACATAGCAGGAGATGTGCGCCGCAGGCGATATGCGCAGCAGGAGATGTGTGCCGCAGTTTTTTTATTAATTTGATTTGATTTTTTTATTTTTTTGTAAATAAATGTTTCATTTATGTGCAACGCAGGGTGTGCGCCGCAGGGTGTGCGCCGCAGGAGGTGCGCCGCAAGAGATATGCACCGGCGGAGATGTGCGCAGCAGGAGATGTGCACCGCAGGAGATGTGTACGCAGGAGATATGCGCCGCAGGAGATGAGTGCCGCAAGAGATGTGCGCCGCAGGATGTGTGCGCACAGTTTTTTTAGGAATTTGAGTTAATTATTATTATTTTTTGTAAATAAATGTTTCATTTATGTGCACCGCAGGGTGTGCGACGAGGGAGGGTCACTGCAGGAGATTTGCGCAGCAGGAGATGTGCGCCACTGGAGATGTGCGCCGCAGGAGATGTGAACGCAGGAGATGTGCACGCAGGAGATGTGCGCCGCAGGAGATGTGCGCCGCAGGAGATGTGCGCCGCAGGAGATGTACATAGCAGGAGATGTGCACGCAGGAGATGTGCGCCGCAGGAGATGTACAAAGCAGGAGATGTGCGCCGCAGGCGATATGCGCCACCGGAGATGTGCACCGCAGGAGATGTGCGCCGCAGGAGATCTGCACGCAGGAGATGTGCAACGCAGGAGATGTGCACAGCAGGAGATGTGCGCAGCAGGATGTGTGCACACAGTTTTTTTATTAATTTGATGTAATAATATTTTTTTGTAAATAAATGTTTTATTTATGTGCACCGCAGGGTGTGCGCCGCAGGATGTGCGCCGCAAGAGATGTGCACCGCAGGAGATGAGCGCAGCAGGAGATGTGCACCGCAGGAGATGTGTGCCGCAGAAGATGTGCGCAGCAGGAGATGTGCGTCACAGGAGATGTGCAGAGCAGGAGATGTGCGCAGCAGGAGATGTGCAGAGCAGGAGATGTGCGTTGCAGGATTAGTGCGCACAGTTTTTTTATTAAGTTGAGGTAATTATTATTTTTTTTTTGTAAGTAAATGTTTCATTTATGTGCACCGCAGTGTGTGCGCCGCAAGAGATGTGCACCGCCGGAAATGTGCGCAGCAGGAGATGTGCACCGCAGGAGATGTGTACGCAGGAGATATGCGCCGCAGGAGATGAGTGCCGCAGGAGATGTGCGCCGCAGGATGTGTGCGCACAGTTTTTTTAGGAATTTGAGTTAATTATTATTATTTTTTGTAAATAAATGTTTCATTTATGTGCACCGCAGGGTGTGCGACGAGAGAGGGTCACTGCAGGAGATTTGCGCAGCAGGAGATGTGCGCCACTGGAGATGTGCACCGCAGGAGATGTGCACGCAGGAGATGTGCACGCAGGAGATGTGCGCCGCAGGAGATGTGCGCCGCAGGAGATGTACATAGCAGGAGATGTGCAAGCAGGAGATGTGCGCCGCAGGAGATGTGCGCCGCAGGAGATGTACATAGCAGGAGATGTGCACCGCAGGAGATGTGCACGCAGGAGATATGCACGCAGGAGATGTGCGCCGCAGGAGATGTGCGCCGCAGGAGATGTACATAGCAGGAGATATGCACGCAGTAGATGTGCGCCGCAGGAGATGTGCGCCGCAGGAGATATACATAGCAGGAGATGTGCACCGCAGGAGATGTGCAGAGCAGGAGATATGCGTTGCAGGATTAGTGCGCACAGTTTTTTTATTAATTTGAGTTAATTATTATTTTTTTTTTGTAAGTAAATGTTTCATTTATGTGCACCGCAGTGTGTGCGCCGCAAGAGATGTGCACCGCCGGAAATGTGCGCAGCAGGAGATGTGCACCGCAGGAGATGTGTACGCAGGAGATATGCGCCGCAGGAGATGAGTGCCGCAGGAGATGTGCGCCGCAGGATGTGTGCGCACAGTTTTTTTAGGAATTTGAGTTAATTATTATTATTTTTTGTAAATAAATGTTTCATTTATGTGCACCGCAGGGTGTGCGACGAGAGAGGGTCACTGCAGGAGATTTGCGCAGCAGGAGATGTGCGCCACTGGAGATGTGCACCGCAGGAGATGTGCACGCAGGAGATGTGCACGCAGGAGATGTGCGCCGCAGGAGATGTGCGCCGCAGGAGATGTACATAGCAGGAGATGTGCAAGCAGGAGATGTGCGCCGCAGGAGATGTGCGCCGCAGGAGATGTACATAGCAGGAGATGTGCACCGCAGGAGATGTGCACGCAGGAGATATGCACGCAGGAGATGTGCGCCGCAGGAGATGTGCGCCGCAGGAGATGTACATAGCAGGAGATATGCACGCAGTAGATGTGCGCCGCAGGAGATGTGCGCCGCAGGAGATATACATAGCAGGAGATGTGCACCGCAGGAGATGTGCAGAGCAGGAGATATGCGTTGCAGGATTAGTGCGCACAGTTTTTTTATTAATTTGAGTTAATTATTATTTTTTTTTTGTAAGTAAAAGTTTCATTTATGTGCACCGCAGGGTGTGCGCCGCAAGAGATGTGCACCGCCGGAAATGTGCGCAGCAGGAGATGTGCACCGCAGGAGATGTGCGCCGCAGGAGATGTGCGCCGCAGGAGATGTACATAGCAGGAGATGTGCACGCAGGAGATGTGCGCCGCAGGAGATGTACAAAGCAGGAGATGTGCGCCGCAGGCGATATGCGCCACCGGAGATTTGCACCGCAGGAGATGTGCGCCGCAGGAGATCTGCACGCAGGAGATGTGCAACGCAGGAGATGTGCACAGCAGGAGATGTGCGCAGCAGGATGTGTGCACACAGTTTTTTTATTAATTTGATGTAATAATATTTTTTTGTAAATAAATGTTTTATTTATGTGCACCGCAGGGTGTGCGCCGCAGGATGTGCGCCGCAAGAGATGTGCACCGCAGGAGATGTGCGCAGCAGGAGATGTGCACCGCAGGAGATGTGCGCAGCAGGAGATGTGCCTCACAGGAGATGTGCAGAGCAGGAGATGTGCGCAGCAGGAGATGTGCAGAGCAGGAGATGTGCACGCAGGAGATGTGCACGCAGGAGATGTGCGCCGCAGGAGATGTGCGCCGCAGGAGATGTACATAGCAGGAGATGTGCACGCAGGAGATGTGCGCCGCAGGAGATGTGCGCCGCAGGAGATGTACATAGCAGGAGATGTGCACCGCAGGAGATGTGCGCTTCAGGAGATGTGCGCCGCAGGCGATATGCGCAGCAGGAGATGTGTGCCGCAGTTTTTTTATTAATTTGATTTTATTTTTTTATTTTTTTGTAAATAAATGTTTCATTTATGTGCAACGCAGGGTGTGCGCCGCAGGAGGTGCGCCGCAGGAGATGAGTGCCGCAAGAGATGTGCGCCGCAGGATGTGTGCACACAGTTTTTTTAGGAATTTGAGTTAATTATTATTATTTTTTGTAAATAAATGTTTCATTTATGTGCACCGCAGGGTGTGCGACGAGGGAGGGTCACTGCAGCAGATTTGCGCAGCAGGAGATGTGCTCCACTGGAGATGTGCGCCGCAGGAGATGTGAACGCAGGAGATGTGCACGCAGGAGATGTGCACACAGTTTTTTTATTAATTTGATGTAATAATATTTTTTTGTAAATAAATGTTTTATTTATGTGCACCGCAGGGTGTGCGCCGCAGGATGTGCACCGCAAGAGATGTGCACCGCAGGAGATGTGCGCAGCAGGAGATGTGCACCGCAGGAGATGTGTGCCGCAGAAGATGTGCGCAGCAGGAGATGTGCGTCACAGGAGATGTGCAGAGCAGGAGATGTGCACAGCAGGAGATGTGCAGAGCAGGAGATGTGCGTTGCAGGATTAGTGCGCACAGTTTTTTTATTAAGTTGAGGTAATTATTATTTTTTTTTTGTAAGTAAATGTTTCATTTATGTGCACCGCAGTGTGTGCACCGCAAGAGATGTGCACCGCCGGAAATGTGCGCAGCAGGAGATGTGCACCGCAGGAGATGTGTACGCAGGAGATATGCGCCGCAGGAGATGAGTGCCGCAGGAGATGTGCGCCGCAGGATGTGTGCGCACAGTTTTTTTAGGAATTTGAGTTAATTATTATTATTTTTTGTAAATAAATGTTTCATTTATGTGCACCGCAGGGTGTGCGACGAGGGAGGGTCACTGCAGGAGATGTGCACGCAGGAGATGTGCGCCGCAGGAGATGTGCGCCGCAGGAGATGTACATAGCAGGAGATGTGCACGCAGGAGATGTGCGCCGCAGGAGATGTGCGCCGCAGGAGATGTGCACCGCAGGAGATGTGCACGCAGGAGATGTGCACGCAGGAGATGTGCGCCGCAGGAGATGTGCGCCGCAGGAGATGTACATAGCAGGAGAAATGCACGCAGTAGATGTGCGCCGCAGGAGATGTGCGCCGCAGGAGATGTACATAGCAGGAGATGTGCACCGCAGGAGATGTGCGCCGCAGGAGATGTGCGCCGCAGGATGTGTGCGCACAGTTTTTTTATTAATTTTATTTATGTGCATCTTATGTTCTGCAATGCAGGAGATGTGCGCAGCAGGAGATGTGCACCGCAGGAGATGTACAGAGCAGGAGATGTGCGCAGCAGGAGATGTGCAGAGCAGGAGATATGCGTTGCAGGATTAGTGCGCACAGTTTTTTTATTAATTTGAGTTAATTATTATTTTTTTTTTGTAAGTAAATGTTTCATTTATGTGCACCGCAGGGTGTGCGCCGCAAGAGATGTGCACCACCGGAAATGTGCGCAGCAGGAGATGTGCACCGCAGGAGATGTGCGCAGCAGGAGATGTGTGCCGCAGGAGATGTGCTCAGCAGGAGATGTGCACCACTTGAGATGTGCGCTGCAGGAGATGTGCGCCGCAGGCGATATGCGCAGCAGGAGATGTGTGCCGCTGTTTTTTTATTAATATGATTTAATTTTAATTTTTTTGTAAATAACTGTTTTATTTATGTGCAACGCAGGGTTCGCAACGCACGATGTGCGCCGCAAGAGATATGCACCGCAGGAGATGTGCGCAACAGGAGATGTGCACCACAGGAGATGTGCGCAGTAGGAGATGTGCACCGCAGGAGATGTGCGCCGCAGGAGATGTGCATCGCAGGAGAAGTGCACGCAGGAGATTAGCACGCAGGAGATGTACGCCGCAGGATGTGTGCGCACAGTTTTTTTATTAATTTGAGTTAATTATTATAATTTATTTGTAAATAAATGTTTCATTTATGTGCAACGAAGGGTGTGCGCCGCCGCCGGAGATGTGCGCGGCAGGAGATGTGCACCGCAGGAGATGTACACCGCAGGAGATGTGCGCAGCAGGAGATGTGCACCGCAGGAGATGTGTACGCAGGAGATATGCGCCGCAGGAGATGAGTGCCGCAGGAGATGTGCGCAGCAGGATGTGTGCGCACAGTTTTTTTAGGAATTTGAGTTAATTATTATTATTTTTTGTAAATAAATGTTTCATTTATGTGCACCGCAGGGTGTGCGACGAGGGAGGGTCACTGCAGGAGATTTGCGCAGCAGGAGATGTGCGCCACTGGAGATGTGCGCCGCAGGAGATGTGCACGCAGGAGATGTGCACGCAGGAGATGTGCGCCGCAGGAGATGTGCGCCGCAGGAGATGTACATAGCAGGAGATGTGCACGCAGGAGATGTGCGCCGCAGGAGATGTACAAAGCAGGAGATGTGCGCCGCAGGCGATATGCGCCACCGGAGATGTGCACCGCAGGAGATGTACGCCGCAGGAGATCTGCACGCAGGAGATGTGCAACGCAGGAGATGTGCACAGCAGGAGATGTGCGCAGCAGGATGTGTGCACACAGTTTTTTTATTAATTTGATGTAATAATATTTTTTTGTAAATAAATGTTTTATTTATGTGCACCGCAGGGTGTGCGCCGCAGGATGTGCGCCGCAAGAGATGTGCACTGCAGGAGATGTGCGCAGCAGGAGATGTGCCTCACAGGAGATGTGCAGAGCAGGAGATGTGCGCAGCAGGAGATGTGCAGAGCAGGAGATGTGCACGCAGGAGATGTGCACGCAGGAGATGTGCGCCGCAGGAGATGTGCGCCGCAGGAGATGTTTATAGCAGGAGATGTGCACGCAGGAGATGTGCGCCGCAGGAGATGTGCGCCGCAGGAGATGTACATAGCAGGAGATGTGCACCGCAGGATGTGTGCGCACAGTTTTTTTATTAATTTTATTTATGTGCATCTTATGTTCTGCAATGCAGGAGATGTGCGCAGCAGGAGAATTGCGCCGCAGGATGTGTGCGCACAGTTTTTTTATTAATTTGAGTTAATTATTATAATTTTCTTTTTAAATAAATGTTTCATTTATGTGCAACGCAGGGTGTGCGCCGCAGGATGTGCGCCGCAAGAGATGTGCACCGCAGGAGATGTGCGCAGCAGGAGATGTGCACTGCAGGAGATGTGCGCCGCAGGAGATGTGAGTCGCAGGAGATGTACATAGCAGGAGATGTGCGCCGCAGGCGATATGCGCAGCAGGAGATGTGTGCCGCAGTTTTTTTATTAATTTGATTTTATTTTTTTATTTTTTTGTAAATAAATGTTTCATTTATGTGCAACGCAGGGTGTGCGCCGCAGGAGGTGCGCCGCAAGAGATATGCACCAGCGGAGATGTGCGCAGCAGGAGATGTGCACCGCAGGAGATGTGTACGCAGGAGATATGCGCCGCAGGAGATGAGTGCCGCAAGAGATGTGCGCCGCAGGATGTGTGCGCACAGTTTTTTTAGGAATTTGAGTTAATTATTATTATTTTTTGTAAATAAATGTTTAATTTATGTGCACCGCAGGGTGTGCGACGAGGGAGGGTCACTGCAGGAGATTTGCGCAGCAGGAGATGTGCGCCACTGGAGATGTGCGCCGCAGGAGATGTGAACGCAGGAGATGTGCACGCAGGAGATGTGCGCCGCAGGAGATGTGCGCCGCAGGAGATGTACATAGCAGGAGATGTGCACGCAGGAGATGTGCGCCGCAGGAGATGTACAAAGCAGGAGATGTGCGCCGCAGGCGATATGCGCCACCGGAGATGTGCACCGCAGGAGATGTGCGCCGCAGGAGATCTGCAGGCAAGAGATATGCAACGCAGGAGATGTGCACAGCAGGAGATGTGCGCAGCAGGATGTGTGAACACAGTTTTTTTATTAATTTGATGTAATAATATTTTTTTGTAAATAAATGTTTTATTTATGTGCACCGCAGGGTGTGCGCCGCAGGATGTGCGCCGCAAGAGATGTGCACCGCAGGAGATTTGCGCAGCAGGAGATGTGCACCGCAGGAGATGTGTGCCGCAGAAGATGTGCGCAGCAGGAGATGTGCGTCACAGGAGATGTGCAGAGCAGGAGATGTGCGCAGCAGGAGATGTGCAGAGCAGGAGATGTGCGTTGCAGGATTAGTGCGCACAGTTTTTTTATTAAGTTGAGGTAATTATTATTTTTTTTTTGTAAGTAAATGTTTCATTGATGTGCACCGCAGTGTGTGCGCCGCAAGAGATGTGCACCGCCGGAAATGTGCGCAGCAGGAGATGTGCACCGCAGGAGATGTGTAAGCAGGAGATATGCGCCGCAGGAGATGTGCGCCGCAGGATGTGTGCGCACAGTTTTTTTAGGAATTTGACTTAATCATTATTATTTTTTGTAAATAAATGTTTCATTTATGTGCACCGCAGGGTGTGCGACGAGGGAGGGTCACTGCAGGAGATTTGCGCAGCAGGAGATGTGCGCCACTGGAGATGTGCACCGCAGGAGATGTGCACGCAGGAGATGTGCACGCAGGAGATGTGCGCCGCAGGAGATGTGGGCCGCAGGAGATGTACATAGCAGGAAATGTGCACGCAGGAGATGTGCGCCGCAGGAGATGTGCACCGCAGGAGATGTACATAGCAGGAGATGTGTACCGCAGGAGATGTGCACGCAGGAGATGTGCACGCAGGAGATGTGCGCCGCAGGAGATGTGCGCCGCAGGAGATGTACATAGCAGGAGATATGCACGCAGTAGATGTGCGCCGCAGGAGATGTGCGCCGCAGGAGATGTACATAGCAGGAGATGTGCGCCGCAGGAGATGTGCGCCGCAGGATGTGTGCGCCCAGTTTTTTTATTAATTTTATTTATGTGCATCTTATGTTCTGCAATGCAGGAGATGTGCGCAGCAGGAGATGTGCACCGCAGGAGATGTACAGAGCAGGAGATGTGCGCAGCAGGAGATGTGCAGAGCAGGAGATATGCGTTGCAGGATTAGTGCGCACAGTTTTTTTATTAATTTGAGTTAATTATTATTTTTTTTTTGTAAGTAAATGTTTCATTTATGTGCACCGCAGGGTGTGCGCCGCAAGAGATGTGCACCGCCGGAAATGTGCGCAGCAGGAGATGTGCACCGCAGGAGATGTGCGCAGCAGGAGATGTGTGCCGCAGGAGATGTGCTCAGCAGGAGATGTGCACCACTTGAGATGTGCGCTGCAGGCGATGTGCGCCGCAGGCGATATGCGCAGCAGGAGATGTGTGCCGCAGTTTTTTTATTAATATGATTTAATTTAAATTTTTTTGTAAATAACTGTTTTATTTATGTGCAACGCAGGGTTCGCAACGCACGATGTGCGCCGCAAGAGATATGCACCGCAGGAGATGTGCGCAACAGGAGATGTGCACCACAGGAGATGTGCGCAGTAGGAGATGTGCACCGCAGGAGATGTGCGCCGCAGGAGATGTGCATCGCAGGAGAAGTGCGCCGCAGGATGTGTGCGCACAGTTTTTTTATTAATTTGAGTTAATTATTATAATTTATTTGTAAATAAATGTTTCATTTATGTGCAAGGAAGGGTGTGCGCCGCCGCCGGAGATGTGAGCGGCAGGAGATGTGCACCGCAGGAGATGTACACCGCAGGAGATGTGCGCCGCAGGAGATGTACATAGCAGGAGATGTGCACGCAGGAGATGTGCGCCGCAGGAGATGTACAAAGCAGGAGATGTGCGCCGCAGGCGATATGCGCCACCGGAGATGTGCACCGCAGGAGATGTGCGCCGCAGGAGATCTGCACGCAGGAGATGTGCAACGCAGGAGATGTGCACAGCAGGAGATGTGCGCAGCAGGATGTGTGCACACAGTTTTTTTATTAATTTGATGTAATAATATTTTTTTGTAAATAAATGTTTTATTTATGTGCACCGCAGGGTGTGCGCCGCAGGATGTGCGCCGCAGGCGATATGCACCGCAGGAGATGTGCGCAGCAGGAGATGTGCACCGCAGGAGATGTGCGCAGCAGGAGATGTGCCTCACAGGAGATGTGCAGAGCAGGAGATGTGCGCAGCAGGAGATGTGCAGAGCAGGAGATGTGCGTTGCAGGATTAGTGCGCACAGTTTTTTTATTAATTTGAGTTAATTATTTATTTTTTTTTGTAAGTAAATGTTTCATTTATGTGCACCGCAGGGTGTGCGCCGCAAGAGATGTGCACCGCCGGAAATGTGCGCAGCAGGAGATGTGCACCGCAGGAGATGTGTACGCAGGAGATATGCGCCGCAGGAGATGAGTGCCGCAGGAGATGTGCGCCGCAGGATGTGTGCGCACAGTTTTTTTAGGAATTTGAGTTAATTATTATTATTTTTTGTAAATAAATGTTTGATTTATGTGCACCGCAGGGTGTGCGACGAGGGAGGGTCACTGCAGGAGATTTGCGCAGCAGGAGATGTGCGCCACTGGAGATGTGCACCGCAGGAGATGTGCACGCAGGAGATGTGCACGCAGGAGATGTGCGCCGCAGGAGATGTGCGCCGCAGGAGATGTACATAGCAGGAGATGTGCACGCAGGAGATGTGCGCCGCAGGAGATGTACAAAGCAGGAGATGTGCGCCGCAGGCGATATGCACCGCAGGAGATGTGTGCCGCAGGAGATCTGCACGCAGGAGATGTGCAACGCAGGAGATGTGCACAGCAGGAGATGTGTGCAGCAGGATGTGTGCACACAGTTTTTTTATTAATTTGATGTAATAATATTTTTTTGTAAATAAATGTTTCATTTATGTGCACCGCAGGGTGTGCGCCGCAGGATGTGCGCCGCAAGAGATGTGCACTGCAGGAGATGTGCGGAGCAGGAGATGTGCACCGCAGGAGATGTGTGCTGCAGAAGATGTGCGCAGCAGAAGATGTGCAGAGCAGGAGATGTGCGCTGCAGGATGAGTGCGCACAGTTTTTTTATTAATTTGAGTTAATTATTATTTTTTTTGTAAGTAAATGTTTCATTTATGTGCACCGCAGGGTGTGCGCCCCAAGAGATGTGCACCGCCGGAAATGTGCGCAGCAGGAGATTTGCACCGCAGGAGATGTGCGCAGCAGGAGATGTGTGCCGCAGGAGATGTGCTCAGCAGGAGATGTGCACCACTTGAGATGTGCGCTGCAGGAGATGTGCGCCGCAGGAGATGTGCGCAACAGGAGATGTGCACCACAGGAGATGTGCGCAGCAGGAGATGTGCACCGCAGGAGATCTGCGCAGCAGGAGATGTGCACCGCAGGAGATCTGCGCCGCAGGAGATGTGCACCGCAGGAGATGTGCGCCGCAGGATGTGTGCGCACAGTTTTTTTATTAATTTGAGTTAATTATTATAATTTATTTGTAAATAAATGTTTCATTTATGTGCAACGAAGGGTGTGCGCCGCAGGATGTGCACCGCAAGAGATATGCACCGAAGGAGATGTGCACAGCAGGAGATGTGCACCGCAGGAGATGTACACCGCAGGAGATGTGCGCAGCAGGAGATGTGCACCGCAGGAGATGTGTACGCAGGAGATATGCGCCGCAGGAGATGAGTGCCGCAGGAGATGTGCGCCGCAGGATGTGTGCGGAGATGTGCACCGCAGGAGATGTGCGCAGCAGGAGATGTGCACCGCAGGAGATGTGCGCCGCAGGAGATGTGCATCGCAAGAGATGTGCGCAGCAAGAGATTGGCAGGCAGGAGATGTGCGCCGCAGGATGTGTGCGCACAGTTTTTTTATTAATTTTATTTATGTGCACCGCATGTTCTGCAATGCAGGAGATGTGCGCAGCAGGAGATTTGCGCCGCAGGATGTGTGCGCACAGTTTTTTTATTAATTTGAGTTAATTATTATAAATTTTTTGTAAATAAATGTTTCATTTATGTGCAACGAAGGGTGTGCGCCACAGGATGTGTGCCGCAAGAGATGTGCACCGCCGGAGATGTGCGCAGCAGGAGATGTGCACCGCAGGAGATGTGCACCGCAGGAGCTGTGAGCCTCAGGAGATGTGCACCGCAGGAGATGTGCGCCGCAGGATGTGCGCCGCAAGAGATATGCACCGCCGGAGATGTGCGCAGCAGGAGATGTGCACCGCAGGAGATGTACACCGCAGGAGATGTGCGCAGCATGAGATGTGCGCCGCAGGAGATGTGCGCCGCAGGAGATGTGCACGCAGGAGATGTGCGCCGCAGGAGATGTGCGCCGCAGGAGATGTGCGCAGCAGGAGATGTGCACCGCAGGAGATGTGCGCAGCAGGAGATGTGCCTCACAGGAGATGTGCCTCACAGGAGATGTGCAGAGCAGGAGATGTGCGCAGCAGGAGATGTGCAGAGCAGGAGATGTGCGTTGCAGGATTAGTGCGCACAGTTTTTTTATTAATTTGAGTTAATTATTATTTTTTTTTTGTAAGTAAATGTTTCATTTATGTGCACCGCAGGGTGTGCGCCGCAAGAGATGTGCACCGCCGGAAATGTGCGCAGCAGGAGATGTGCACCGCAGGAGATGTGTACGCAGGAGATATGCGCCGCAGGAGATGAGTGCCGCAGGAGATGTGCGCCGCAGGATGTGTGCGCACAGTTTTTTTAGGAATTTGAGTTAATTATTATTATTTTTTGTAAATAAATGTTTGATTTATGTGCACCGCAGGGTGTGCGACGAGGGAGGGTCACTGCAGGAGATTTGCGCAGCAGGAGATGTGCGCCACTGGAGATGTGCACCGCAGGAGATGTGCACGCAGGAGATGTGCGCTGCAGGAGATGTGCGCCGCAGGAGATGTACATAGCAGGAGATGTGCACGCAGGAGATGTGCGCCGCAGGAGATGTACAAAGCAGGAGATGTGCGCCGCAGGCGATATGCGCCACCGGAGATGTGCACCGCAGGAGATGTGTGCCGCAGGAGATCTGCACGCAGGAGATGTGCAACGCAGGAGATGTGCAGAGCAGGAGATGTGCGCTGCAGGATGAGTGCGCACAGTTTTTTTATTAATTTGAGTTAATTATTATTTTTTTTGTAAGTAAATGTTTCATTTATGTGCACCGCAGAGTGTGCGCCACAAGAGATGTGCACCGCCGGAAATGTGCGCAGCAGGAGATGTGCACCGCAGGAGATGTGCGCAGCAGGAGATGTGTGCCGCAGGAGATGTGCTCAGCAGGAGATGTGCACCACTTGAGATGTGCGCTGCAGGAGATGTGCGCCGCAGGCAATATGCGCAGCAGGAGAAGTGTGCCGCAGTTTTTTTATTAATATGATTTAATTTTAATTTTTTTGTAAATAACTGTTTTATTTATGTGCAACGCAGGGTTCGCAACGCAGGATGTGCGCTGCAAGAGATATGCACCGCAGGAGATGTGCGCAACAGGAGATGTGCACCACAGGAGATGTGCGCAGCAGGAGATGTGCACCGCAGGAGATGTGCGCCGCAGGAGATGTGCACCGCAGGAGAAGTGCACGCAGGAGATTAGCACGCAGGAGATGTGCGCCGCAGGATGTGTGCGCACAGTTTTTTTATTAATTTGAGTTAATTATTATAATTTATTTGTAAATAAATGTTTCATTTATGTGCAACGAAGGGTGTGCGCCGCAGGATGTGCACCGCAAGAGATATGCACCGCCGGAGATGTGCACAGCAGGAGATGTGCACCGCAGGAGATGTACACCGCAGGAGATGTGCGCAGCAGGAGATGTGCACCGCAGGAGATGTGTACGCAGGAGATATGCGCCGCAGGAGATGAGTGCCGCAGTAGATGTGCGCCGCAGGATGTGTGCGGAGATGTGCACCGCAGGAGATGTGCGCAGCAGGAGATGTGCACCGCAGGAGATGTGCGCCGCAGGAGATGTGCACCGCAAGAGATGTGCGCAGCAAGAGATTGGCAGGCAGGAGATGTGCGCCGCAGGATGTGTGCGCACAGTTTTTTTATTAATTTTATTTATGTGCACCGCATGTTCTGCAATGCAGGAGATGTGCGCAGCAGGAGATTTGCGCCGCAGGATGTGTGCGCACAGTTTTTTTATTAATTTGAGTTAATTATTATAAATTTTTTGTAAATAAATGTTTCATTTATGTGCAACGAAGGGTGTGCGCCACAGGATGTGTGCCACAAGAGATGTGCACCGCCGGAGATGTGCGCAGCAGGAGATGTGCACCGCAGGAGATGTGCACCGCAGGAGCTGTGAGCCTCAGGAGATGTGCACCGCAGGAGATGTGCGCCGCAGGATGTGCGCCGCAAGAGATATGCACCGCCGGAGATGTGCGCAGCAGGAGATGTGCACCGCAGGAGATGTACACCGCAGGAGATGTGCGCAGCATGAGATGTGCACCGCAGGAGATGTGTGCCGCAGGAGATCTGCACGCAGGAGATGTGCAACGCAGGAGATGTGCACAGCAGGAGATGTGCACCGCAGGAGATGTACACCGCAGGAGATGTGCGCAGCAGGAGATGTGCACCGCAGGAGATGTGTACGCAGGAGATATCCGCCGCAGGAGATGAGTGCCGCAGTAGATGTGCGCCGCAGGATGTGTGCGGAGATGTGCACCGCAGGAGATGTGCGCAGCAGGAGATTGGCAGGCACGAGATGTGCGCCGCAGGATGTGTGCGCACAGTTTTTTTATTAATTTTATTTATGTGCACCGCATGTTCTGCAATGCAGGAGATGTGCGCAGCAGGAGATTTGCGCCGCAGGATGTGTGCGCACAGTTTTTTTATTAATTTGAGTTAATTATTATAAATTTTTTGTAAATAAATGTTTCATTTATGTGCAACGAAGGGTGTGCGCCACAGGATGTGTGCCGCAAGAGATGTGCACCGCCGGAGATGTGCGCAGCAGGAGATGTGCACCGCAGGAGATGTGCACCGCAGGAGCTGTGAGCCTCAGGAGATGTGCACCGCAGGAGATGTGCGCCGCAGGATGTGCGCCGCAAGAGATATGCACCGCCGGAGATGTGCGCAGCAGGAGATGTGCACCGCAGGAGATGTACACCGCAGGAGATGTGCGCAGCATGAGATGTGCACCGCAGGAGATGTGCGCCGCAGGAGATCTGCACGCAGGAGATGTGCAACGCAGGAGATGTGCACAGCAGGAGATGTGCGCAGCAGGATGTGTGCACACAGTTTTTTTATTAATTTGATGTAATAATATTTTTTTGTAAATAAATGTTTCATTTATGTGCAACGCAGGGTGTGCGCCACAAGAGATGTGCACCGCCGGAAATGTGCGCAGCAGGAGATGTGCACCGCAGGAGATGTGCGCAGCAGGAGATGTGTACCGCAGGAGATGTGCTCAGCAGGAGATGTGCACCACTTGAGATGTGCGCTGCAGGAGATGTGCGCCGCAGGCGATATGCGCAGCAGGAGATGTTTGCCGCAGTTTTTTTATTAATATGATTTAATTTTAATTTTTTTTGTAAATAACTGTTTTATTTATGTGCAACGCAGGGTTCGCAACGAAGGGTGTGCGCCACAGGATGTGTGCCGCAAGAGATGTGCACCGCCGGAGATGTGCGCAGCAGGAGATGTGCACCGCAGGAGATGTGCACCGCAGGAGCTGTGAGCCTCAGGAGATGTGCACCGCAGGAGATGTGCGCCGCAGGATGTGCGCCGCAAGAGATATGCACCGCCGGAGATGTGCGCAGCAGGAGATGTGCACCGCAGGAGATGTACACCGCAGGAGATGTGCGCAGCATGAGATGTGCACCGCAGGAGATGTGCGCCGCAGGAGATCTGCACGCAGGAGATGTGCAACGCAGGAGATGTGCACAGCAGGAGATGTGCGCAGCAGGATTTGTGCACACAGTTTTTTTATTAATTTGATGTAATAATATTTTTTTGTAAATAAATGTTTCATTTATGTGCACCGAAGGGTGTGCGCCGCAGGATGTGCGCCGCAAGAGATGTGCACCGCAGGAGATGTGCGCAGCAGGAGATGTGCACCGCAGGAGATGTGTGCCGCAGAAGATGTGCGCAGCAGGAGATGTGCGTCACAGGAGATGTGCGTCACAGGAGATGTGCGCAGCAGGAGATGTGCACGCAGGACATGTGCGCCGCAGGAGATGTACAAAGCAGGAGATGTGCGCCGCAGGCGATATGCGCCACCGGAGATGTGCACCGCAGGAGATGTGCGCCGCAGGAGATCTGCACGCAGGAGATGTGCAACGCAGGAGATGTGCACAGCAGGAGATGTGCGCAGCAGGATGTGTGCACACAGTTTTTTTATTAATTTGATGTAATAATATTTTTTTGTAAATAAATGTTTCATTTATGTGCACCGCAGGGTGTGCGCCGCAGGATGTGCGCCGCAAGAGATGTTTACCGCAGGAGATGTGCGCAGCAGGAGATGTGCACCGCAGGAGATGTGTGCCGCAGAAGATGTGCGCAGCAGGAGATGTGCGTCACAGGAGATGTGCAGAGCAGGAGATGTGCGCAGCAGGAGATGTGCAGAGCAGGACATGTGCGTTGCAGGATTAGTGCGCACAGTTTTTTTATTAATTTGAGTTAATTATTATTTTTTTTTGTAAGTAAATGTTTCATTTATGTGCACCGCAGGGTGTGCGCCGCAAGAGATGTGCACCGCCGGAAATGTGCGCAGCAGGAGATGTGCACCGCAGGAGATGTGCGCAGCAGGAGATGTGTGCCGCAGGAGATGTGCTCAGCAGGAGATGTGCGCAGCAGGATGTGTGCACACAGTTTTTTTATTAATTTGATGTAATAATATTTTTTTGTAAATAAATGTTTTATTTATGTGCACCGCAGGGTGTGCGCCGCAGGATGTGCGCCGCAAGAGATGTGCACCGCAGGAGATGTGCGCAGCAGGAGATGTGCACCGCAGGAGATGTGCGCAGCAGGAGATGTGCCTCACAGGAGATGTGCAGAGCAGGAGATGTGCGCAGCAGGAGATGTGCAGAGCAGGAGATGTGCGTTGCAGGATTAGTGCGCACAGTTTTTTTATTAATTTGAGTTAATTATTATTTTTTTTTTGTAAGTAAATGTTTCATTTATGTGCACCGCAGGGTGTGCGCCGCAAGAGATGTGCACCGCCGGAAATGTGCGCAGCAGGAGATGTGCACCGCAGGAGATGTGTACGCAGGAGATATGCGCCGCAGGAGATGAGTGCCGAAGGAGATGTGCGCCGCAGGATGTGTGCGCACAGTTTTTTTAGGAATTTGAGTTAATTATTATTATTTTTTGTAAATAAATGTTTGATTTATGTGCACCGCAGGGTGTGCGACGAGGGAGGGTCACTGCAGGAGATTTGCGCAGCAGGAGATGTGCGCCACTGGAGATGTGCACCGCAGGAGATGTGCACGCAGGAGATGTGCGCCGCAGGAGATGTGCGCCGCAGGAGATGTACATAGCAGGAGATGTGCACGCAGGAGATGTGCGCCGCAGGAGATGTACAAAGCAGGAGATGTGCGCCGCAGGCGATATGCGCCACCGGAGATGTGCACCGCAGGAGATGTGTGCCGCAGGAGATCTGCACGCAGGAGATATGCAACGCAGGAGATGTGCACAGCAGGAGATGTGCGCAGCAGGATGTGTGCGCACAGTTTTTTTAGGAATTTGAGTTAATTATTATTATTTTTTGTAAATAAATGTTTCATTTATGTGCACCGCAGGGTGTGCGACGAGGGAGGGTCACTGCAGGAGATTTGCGCAGCAGGAGATGTGCGCCACTGGAGATGTGCGCCGCAGGAGATGTGCACGCAGGAGATGTGCACGCAGGAGATGTGCGCCGCAGGAGATGTACATAGCAGGAGATGTGCACGCAGGAGATGTGCGCCGCAGGAGATGTACAAAGCAGGAGATGTGCGCCGCAGGCGATATGCGCCACCGGAGATGTGCACCGCAGGAGATGTGCTCAGCAGGAGATGTGCACCACTTGAGATGTGCGCTGCAGGAGATGTGCGCCGCAGGCAATATGCGCAGCAGGAGAAGTGTGCCGCAGTTTTTTTATTAATATGATTTAATTTTAATTTTTTTTGTAAATAACTGTTTTATTTATGT
The DNA here is from genome assembly GCF_947347685.1 of Pleuronectes platessa. NCBI lineage: Eukaryota > Metazoa > Chordata > Actinopteri > Pleuronectiformes > Pleuronectidae > Pleuronectes > Pleuronectes platessa. The sequence goes on from NW_026518996.1 coordinate 51,416, forward strand.
GCAACGCAGGGTTCGCAACGCAGGATGTGCGCTGCAAGAGATATGCACCGCAGGAGATGTGCGCAACAGGAGATGTGCACCACAGGAGATGTGCGCAGCAGGAGATGTGCACCGCAGGAGATGTGCGCCGCAGGAGATGTGCACCGCAGGAGAAGTGCACGCAGGAGATTAGCACGCAGGAGATGTGCGCCGCAGGATGTGTGCGCACAGTTTTTTTATTAGTTTGAGTTAATTATTATAATTTATTTGTAAATAAATGTTTCATTTATGTGCAACGAAGGGTGTGCGCCGCAGGATGTGCACCGCAAGAGATATGCACCGCCGGAGATGTGCACAGCAGGAGATGTGCACCGCAGGAGATGTACACCGCAGGAGATGTGCGCAGCAGGAGATGTGCGCCGCAGGATGTGTGCGGAGATGTGCACCGCAGGAGATGTGCGCAGCAGGAGATGTGCACCGCAGGAGATGTGCGCCGCAGGAGATGTGCACCGCAGGAGATGTGCGCAGCAGGATATGTGCACTGCAGGAGATGTGCGCCGCAGGAGATGTGAGTCGCAGGAGATGTTCATAGCAGGAGATGTGCGCCGCAGGCGATATGCGCAGCAGGAGATGTGTGCCGCAGTTTTTTTATTAATTTGATTTTATTTTTTTATTGTTTTGTAAATAAATGTTTCATTTATGTGCAACGCAGGGTGTTTTCGCCGCAGGATGTGCGCCGCAAGAGATATGCACCGGCGGAGATTTGCGCAGCAGGAGATGTGCACCGCAGGAGATGTGTACGCAGGAGATATGCGCCGCAGGAGATGAGTGCCGCAGGAGATGTGCGCCGCAGGCTGTGTGCGCACAGTTTTTTTAGGAATTTGAGTTAATTATTATTATTTTTTGTAAATAAATGTTTCATTTATGTGCACCGCAGGGTGTGCGACGAGGGAGGGTCACTGCAGGAGATTTGCGCAGCAGGAGATGTGCGCCACTGGAGATGTGCACCGCAGGAGATGTGCACGCAGGAGATGTGCACGCAGGAGATGTGCGCCGCAGGAGATGTGCGCCGCAGGAGATGTACATAGCAGGAGATGTGCACGCAGGACATGTGCGCCGCAGGAGATGTACAAAGCAGGAGATGTGCGCCGCAGGCGATATGCGCCACCGGAGATGTGCACCGCAGGAGATGTGCGCCGCAGGAGATCTGCACGCAGGAGATGTGCAACGCAGGAGATGTGCACAGCAGGAGATGTGCGCAGCAGGATGTGTGCACAGTTTTTTTATTAATTTGATGTAATAATATTTTTTTGTAAATAAATGTTTCATTTATGTGCACCGCAGGGTGTGCGCCGCAGGATGTGCGCCGCAGGATGTGCGCCGCAAGAGATGTGCACCGCAGGAGATGTGCGCAGCAGGAGATGTGCACCGCAGGAGATGTGTGCCGCAGAAGATGTGCGCAGCAGGAGATGTGCGTCACAGGAGATGTGCAGAGCAGGAGATGTGCGCAGCAGGAGATGTGCAGAGCAGGACATGTGCGTTGCAGGATTAGTGCGCACAGTTTTTTTATTAATTTGAGTTAATTATTATTTTTTTTTGTAAGTAAATGTTTCATTTATGTGCACCGCAGGGTGTGCGCCGCAAGAGATGTGCACCGCCGGAAATGTGCGCAGCAGGAGATGTGCACCGCAGGAGATGTGCGCAGCAGGAGATGTGTGCCGCAGGAGATGTGCTCAGCAGGAGATGTGCGCAGCAGGATGTGTGCACACAGTTTTTTTATTAATTTGATGTAATAATATTTTTTTGTAAATAAATGTTTTATTTATTTGCACCGCAGGGTGTGTGCCGCAGGATGTGCGCCGCAAGAGATGTGCACCGCAGGAGATGTGCGCAGCAGGAGATGTGCACCGCAGGAGATGTGCGCAGCAGGAGATGTGCCTCACAGGAGATGTGCAGAGCAGGAGATGTGCGCAGCAGGAGATGTGCAGAGCAGGAGATGTGCGTTGCAGGATTAGTGCGCACAGTTTTTTTATTAATTTGAGTTAATTATTATTTTTTTTTTGTAAGTAAATGTTTCATTTATGTGCACCGCAGGGTGTGCGCCGCAAGAGATGTGCACCGCCGGAAATGTGCGCAGCAGGAGATGTGCACCGCAGGAGATGTGCGCAGCAGGAGATGTGTGCCGCAGGAGATGTGCTCAGCAGGAGATGTGCGCAGCAGGATGTGTGCACACAGTTTTTTTATTAATTTGATGTAATAATATTTTTTTGTAAATAAATGTTTTATTTATTTGCACCGCAGGGTGTGTGCCGCAGGATGTGCGCCGCAAGAGATGTGCACCGCAGGAGATGTGCGCAGCAGGAGATGTGCACCGCAGGAGATGTGCGCAGCAGGAGATGTGCCTCACAGGAGATGTGCAGAGCAGGAGATGTGCGCAGCAGGAGATGTGCAGAGCAGGAGATGTGCGTTGCAGGATTAGTGCGCACAGTTTTTTTATTAATTTGAGTTAATTATTATTTTTTTTTTGTAAGTAAATGTTTCATTTATGTGCACCGCAGGGTGTGCGCCGCAAGAGATGTGCACCGCCGGAAATATGCGCAGCAGGAGATGTGCACCGCAGGAGATGTGTACGCAGGAGATATGCGCCGCAGGAGATGAGTGCCGCAGGAGATGTGCGCCGCAGGATGTGTGCGCACAGTTTTTTTAGGAATTTGAGTTAATTATTATTATTTTTTGTAAATAAATGTTTGATTTATGTGCACCGCAGGGTGTGCGACGAGGGAGGGTCACTGCAGGAGATTTGCGCAGCAGGAGATGTGCGCCACTGGAGATGTGCACCGCAGGAGATGTGCACGCAGGAGATGTGCGCCGCAGGAGATGTGCGCCGCAGGAGATGTACATAGCAGGAGATGTGCACGCAGGAGATGTGCGCCGCAGGAGATGTACAAAGCAGGAGATGTGCGCCGCAGGCGATATGCGCCACCGGAGATGTGCACCGCAGGAGATGTGTGCCGCAGGAGATCTGCACGCAGGAGATGTGCAACGCAGGAGATGTGCACAGCAGGAGATGTGCGCAGCAGGATGTGTGCGCACAGTTTTTTTAGGAATTTTAGTTAATTATTATTATTTTTTGTAAATAAATGTTTCATTTATGTGCACCGCAGGGTGTGCGACGAGGGAGGGTCACTGCAGGAGATTTGCGCAGCAGGAGATGTGCGCCACTGGAGATGTGCGCCGCAGGAGATGTGCACGCAGGAGATGTGCACGCAGGAGATGTGCGCCGCAGGAGATGTACATAGCAGGAGATGTGCACGCAGGAGATGTGCGCCGCAGGAGATGTACAAAGCAGGAGATGTGCGCCGCAGGCGATATGCGCCACCGGAGATGTGCACCGCAGGAGATGTGCTCAGCAGGAGATGTGCACCACTTGAGATGTGCGCTGCAGGAGATGTGCGCCGCAGGGTTCGCAACGCAGGATGTGCGCCGCAAGAGATATGCACCGCAAGAGATGTGCACCGCAGGAGATGTGCGCAGCAGGATGTGTGCGCACAGTTTTTTTAGGAATTTGAGTTAATTATTATTATTTTTTGTAAATAAATGTTTCATTTATGTGCACCGCAGGGTGTGCGACGAGGGAGGGTCACTGCAGGAGATTTGCGCAGCAGGAGATGTGCGCCACTGGAGATGTGCGCCGCAGGAGATGTGCACGCAGGAGATGTGCACGCAGGAGATGTGCGCCGCAGGAGATGTGCGCCGCAGGAGATGTACATAGCAGGAGATGTGCACGCAGGAGATGTGCGCCGCAGGAGATGTACAAAGCAGGAGATGTGCGCCGCAGGCGATATGCGCCACCGGAGATGTGCACCGCAGGAGATGTGTGCCGCAGGAGATCTGCACGCAGGAGATGTGCAACGCAGGAGATGTGCACAGCAGGAGATGTGCGCAGCAGGATGTGTGCACACAGTTTTTTTATTAATTTGATGTAATAATATTTTTTTGTAAATAAATGTTTCATTTATGTGCACCGCAGGGTGTCCGCTTCAGGATGTGCGTCGCAAGAGAAGTGCACTGCAGGAGATGTGCGGAGCAGGAGATGTGCACCGCAGGAGATGTGTGCCGCAGAAGATGTGCGCAGCAGGAGATGTGCAGAGCAGGAGATGTGCGCTGCAGGATGAGTGCGCACAGTTTTTTTATTAATTTGAGTTAATTATTATTTTTTTTGTAAGTAAATGTTTCATTTATGTGCACCGCAGGGTGTGCGCCACAAGAGATGTGCACCGCCGGAAATGTGCGCAGCAGGAGATGTGCACCGCAGGAGATGTGCGCAGCAGGAGATGTGTGCCGCAGGAGATGTGCTCAGCAGGAGATGTGCACCACTTGAGATGTGCGCTGCAGGAGATGTGCGCCGCAGGCAATATGCGCAGCAGGAGAAGTGTGCCGCAGTTTTTTTATTAATATGATTTAATTTTAATTTTTTTTGTAAATAACTGTTTTATTTATGTGCAACGCAGGGTTCGCAACGCAGGATGTGCGCTGCAAGAGATATGCACCGCAGGAGATGTGCGCAACAGGAGATGTGCACCACAGGAGATGTGCGCAGCAGGAGATGTGCACCGCAGGAGATGTGCGCCGCAGGAGATGTAAACCGCAGGAGAAGTGCACGCAGGAGATTAGCACGCAGGAGATGTGCGCCGCAGGATGTGTGCGCACAGTTTTTTTATTAATTTGAGTTAATTATTATAATTTATTTGTAAATAAATGTTTCATTTATGTGCAACGAAGGGTGTGCGCCACAGGATGTGCACCGCAAGAGATATGCACCGCCGGAGATGTGCACAGCAGGAGATGTGCACCGCAAGAGATGTACACCGCAGGAGATGTGCGCAGCAGGAGATGTGCACCGCAGGAGATGTGTACGCAGGAGATATGCGCCGCAGGAGATGAGTGCCGCAGGAGATGTGCGCCGCAGGATGTGTGCGGAGATGTGCACCGCAGGAGATGTGCGCAGCAGGAGATGTGCACCGCAGGAGATGTGCGCCGCAGGAGATGTGCACCGCAAGAGATGTGCGCAGCAAGAGATTGGCAGGCAGGAGATGTGCGCCGCAGGATGTGTGCGCACAGTTTTTTTATTAATTTTATTTATGTGCACCGCATGTTCTGCAATGCAGGAGATGTGCGCAGCAGGAGATTTGCGCCGCAGGATGAGTGCGCACAGTTTTTTTATTAATTTGAGTTAATTATTATAAATTTTTTGTAAATAAATGTTTCATTTATGTGCAACGAAGGGTGTGCGCCACAGGATGTGTGCCGCAAGAGATGTGCACCGCCGGAGATGTGCGCACGAGAGATGTGCACCGCAGGAGATGTGCACCGCAGGAGCTGTGAGCCTCAGGAGATGTGCACCGCAGGAGATGTGCGCCGCAGGATGTGCGCCGCAAGAGATATGCACCGCCGGAGATGTGCGCAGCAGGAGATGTGCACCGCAGGAGATGTACACCGCAGGAGATGTGCGCAGCATGAGATGTGCACCGCAGGAGATGTGCGCCGCAGGAGATCTGCACGCAGGAGATGTGCAACGCAGGAGATGTGCAAAGCAGGAGATGTGCGCAGCAGGATGTGTGCACACAGTTTTTTTATTAATTTGATGTAATAATATTTTTTTGTAAATAAATGTTTAATTTATGTGCAACGCAGGGTGTGCGCCACAAGAGATGTGCACCGCCGGAAATGTGCGCAGCAGGAGATGTGCACCGCAGGAGATGTGCGCAGCAGGAGATGTGTACCGCAGGAGATGTGCTCAGCAGGAGATGTGCACCACTTGAGATGTGCGCTGCAGGAGATGTGCGCCGCAGGCGATATGCGCAGCAGGAGATGTGTGCCGCAGTTTTTTTATTAATATGATTTAATTTTAATTTTTTTTGTAAATAACTGTTTTATTTATGTGCAACGCAGGGTTCGCAACGCAGGATGTGCGCCGCAAGAGATATGCACCGCAGGAGATGTGCACCGCCGGAGATGTGCGCAGCAGGAGATGTGCACCGCAGGAGATGTGCACCGCAGGAGATGTGAGCCTCAGGAGATGTGCACCGCAGGAGATGTGCGCCGCAGGATGTGCGCCGCAAGAGATATGCACCGCCGGAGATGTGCGCAGCAGGAGATGTGCACCGCAGGAGATGTACACCGCAGGAGATGTGCGCAGCATGAGATGTGCACCACAGGAGATGTGTACGCAGGAGATGTGCGCCGCATGAGATGTGCGCCGCAGGATGTGTGCGCACAGTTTTTTTATTAATTTTATTTATGTGCATCTTATGTTCTGCAATGCAGGAGATGTGCGCAGCAGGAGATTTGCGCCGCAGGATGTGTGCGCAAAGTTTTTTTATTAATTTGAGTTAATTATTATAATTTTCTTTTTAAATAAATGTTTCATTTATGTGCAACGCAGGGTGTGCGCCGCAGGATGTGCGCCGCAAGAGATGTGCACCGCAGGAGATGTGCGCAGCAGGAGATGTGCACTGCAGGAGATGTGCGCCGCAGGAGATGTGAGTCGCAGGAGATGTACATAGCAGGAGATGTGCGCCGCAAGAGATGTGCACCGCAGGAGAAGTGCACGCAGGAGATTAGCACGCAGGAGATGTGCGCCGCAGGATGTGTGCGCACAGTTTTTTTATTAATTTGAGTTAATTATTATAATTTATTTGTAAATAAATGTTTCATTTATTTGCAACGAAGGGTGTGCGCCGCAGGATGTGCACCGCAAGAGATATGCACCGCCGGAGATGTGCACAGCAGGAGATGTGCACCGCAGGAGATGTACACCGCAGGAGATCTGCGCAGCAGGAGATGTGCACCGCAGGAGATGTGTACGCAGGAGATATGCGCCGCAGGAGATGAGTGCCGCAGGAGATGTGCGCCGCAGGATGTGTGCGGAGATGTGCACCGCAGGAGATGTGTGCAGCAGGAGATGTGCACCGCAGGAGATGTGCGCCGCAAGAGATGTGCACCGCAAGAGATGTGCGCAGCAAGAGATTGGCACGCAGGAGATGTGCGCCGCAGGTAGTGTGCGCACAGTTTTTTTATTAATTTTATTTATGTGCACCGCATGTTCTGCAATGCAGGAGATGTGCGCAGCAGGAGATTTGCGCCGCAGGATGTGTGCGCACAGTTTTTTTATTAATTTGAGTTAATTATTATAAATATTTTGTAAATAAATGTTTCATTTATGTGCAACGAAGGGTGTGCGCCACAGGATGTGTGCCGCAAGAGATGTGCACCGCCGGAGATGTGCGCAGCAGGAGATGTGCACCGCAGGAGATGTGCACGCAGGAGATGTGCGCCGCAGGAGATGTGCGCCGCAGGAGATGTACATAGCAGGAGATGTGCACGCAGGAGATGTGCGCCGCAGGAGATGTACAAAGCAGGAGATGTGCGCCGCAGGCGATATGCGCCACCGGAGATGTGCACCGCAGGAGATGTGTGCCGCAGGAGATCTGCACGCAGGAGATGTGCAACGCAGGAGATGTGCACAGCAGGAGATGTGCGCAGCAGGATGTGTGCGCACAGTTTTTTTAGGAATTTGAGTTAATTATTATTATTTTTTGTAAATAAATGTTTCATTTATGTGCACCGCAGGGTGTGCGACGAGGGAGGGTCACTGCAGGAGATTTGCGCAGCAGGAGATGTGCGCCACTGGAGATGTGCGCCGCAGGAGATGTGCACGCAGGAGATGTGCACGCAGGAGATGTGCGCCGCAGGAGATGTACATAGCAGGAGATGTGCACGCAGGAGATGTGCGCCGCAGGAGATGTACAAAGCAGGAGATGTGCGCCGCAGGCGATATGCGCCACCGGAGATGTGCACCGCAGGAGATGTGCTCAGCAGGAGATGTGCACCACTTGAGATGTGCGCTGCAGGAGATGTGCGCCGCAGGGTTCGCAACGCAGGATGTGCGCCGCAAGAGATATGCACCGCAAGAGATGTGCACCGCAGGAGATGTGCGCAGCAGGATGTGTGCGCACAGTTTTTTTAGGAATTTGAGTTAATTATTATTATTTTTTGTAAATAAATGTTTCATTTATGTGCACCGCAGGGTGTGCGACGAGGGAGGGTCACTGCAGGAGATTTGCGCAGCAGGAGATGTGCGCCACTGGAGATGTGCGCCGCAGGAGATGTGCACGCAGGAGATGTGCACGCAGGAGATGTGCGCCGCAGGAGATGTGCGCCGCAGGAGATGTACATAGCAGGAGATGTGCACGCAGGAGATGTGCGCCGCAGGAGATGTACAAAGCAGGAGATGTGCGCCGCAGGCGATATGCGCCACCGGAGATGTGCACCGCAGGAGATGTGTGCCGCAGGAGATCTGCACGCAGGAGATGTGCAACGCAGGAGATGTGCACAGCAGGAGATGTGCGCAGCAGGATGTGTGCACACAGTTTTTTTATTAATTTGATGTAATAATATTTTTTTGTAAATAAATGTTTCATTTATGTGCACCGCAGGGTGTCCGCTTCAGGATGTGCGTCGCAAGAGAAGTGCACTGCAGGAGATGTGCGGAGCAGGAGATGTGCACCGCAGGAGATGTGTGCCGCAGAAGATGTGCGCAGCAGGAGATGTGCAGAGCAGGAGATGTGCGCTGCAGGATGAGTGCGCACAGTTTTTTTATTAATTTGAGTTAATTATTATTTTTTTTGTAAGTAAATGTTTCATTTATGTGCACCGCAGGGTGTGCGCCACAAGAGATGTGCACCGCCGGAAATGTGCGCAGCAGGAGATGTGCACCGCAGGAGATGTGCGCAGCAGGAGATGTGTGCCGCAGGAGATGTGCTCAGCAGGAGATGTGCACCACTTGAGATGTGCGCTGCAGGAGATGTGCGCCGCAGGCAATATGCGCAGCAGGAGAAGTGTGCCGCAGTTTTTTTATTAATATGATTTAATTTTAATTTTTTTTGTAAATAACTGTTTTATTTATGTGCAACGCAGGGTTCGCAACGCAGGATGTGCGCTGCAAGAGATATGCACCGCAGGAGATGTGCGCAACAGGAGATGTGCACCACAGGAGATGTGCGCAGCAGGAGATGTGCACCGCAGGAGATGTGCGCCGCAGGAGATGTAAACCGCAGGAGAAGTGCACGCAGGAGATTAGCACGCAGGAGATGTGCGCCGCAGGATGTGTGCGCACAGTTTTTTTATTAATTTGAGTTAATTATTATAATTTATTTGTAAATAAATGTTTCATTTATGTGCAACGAAGGGTGTGCGCCACAGGATGTGCACCGCAAGAGATATGCACCGCCGGAGATGTGCACAGCAGGAGATGTGCACCGCAAGAGATGTACACCGCAGGAGATGTGCGCAGCAGGAGATGTGCACCGCAGGAGATGTGTACGCAGGAGATATGCGCCGCAGGAGATGAGTGCCGCAGGAGATGTGCGCCGCAGGATGTGTGCGGAGATGTGCACCGCAGGAGATGTGCGCAGCAGGAGATGTGCACCGCAGGAGATGTGCGCCGCAGGAGATGTGCACCGCAAGAGATGTGCGCAGCAAGAGATTGGCAGGCAGGAGATGTGCGCCGCAGGATGTGTGCGCACAGTTTTTTTATTAATTTTATTTATGTGCACCGCATGTTCTGCAATGCAGGAGATGTGCGCAGCAGGAGATTTGCGCCGCAGGATGAGTGCGCACAGTTTTTTTATTAATTTGAGTTAATTATTATAAATTTTTTGTAAATAAATGTTTCATTTATGTGCAACGAAGGGTGTGCGCCACAGGATGTGTGCCGCAAGAGATGTGCACCGCCGGAGATGTGCGCACGAGAGATGTGCACCGCAGGAGATGTGCACCGCAGGAGCTGTGAGCCTCAGGAGATGTGCACCGCAGGAGATGTGCGCCGCAGGATGTGCGCCGCAAGAGATATGCACCGCCGGAGATGTGCGCAGCAGGAGATGTGCACCGCAGGAGATGTACACCGCAGGAGATGTGCGCAGCATGAGATGTGCACCGCAGGAGATGTGCGCCGCAGGAGATCTGCACGCAGGAGATGTGCAACGCAGGAGATGTGCAAAGCAGGAGATGTGCGCAGCAGGATGTGTGCACACAGTTTTTTTATTAATTTGATGTAATAATATTTTTTTGTAAATAAATGTTTAATTTATGTGCAACGCAGGGTGTGCGCCACAAGAGATGTGCACCGCCGGAAATGTGCGCAGCAGGAGATGTGCACCGCAGGAGATGTGCGCAGCAGGAGATGTGTACCGCAGGAGATGTGCTCAGCAGGAGATGTGCACCACTTGAGATGTGCGCTGCAGGAGATGTGCGCCGCAGGCGATATGCGCAGCAGGAGATGTGTGCCGCAGTTTTTTTATTAATATGATTTAATTTTAATTTTTTTTGTAAATAACTGTTTTATTTATGTGCAACGCAGGGTTCGCAACGCAGGATGTGCGCCGCAAGAGATATGCACCGCAGGAGATGTGCACCGCCGGAGATGTGCGCAGCAGGAGATGTGCACCGCAGGAGATGTGCACCGCAGGAGATGTGAGCCTCAGGAGATGTGCACCGCAGGAGATGTGCGCCGCAGGATGTGCGCCGCAAGAGATATGCACCGCCGGAGATGTGCGCAGCAGGAGATGTGCACCGCAGGAGATGTACACCGCAGGAGATGTGCGCAGCATGAGATGTGCACCACAGGAGATGTGTACGCAGGAGATGTGCGCCGCATGAGATGTGCGCCGCAGGATGTGTGCGCACAGTTTTTTTATTAATTTTATTTATGTGCATCTTATGTTCTGCAATGCAGGAGATGTGCGCAGCAGGAGATTTGCGCCGCAGGATGTGTGCGCACAGTTTTTTTATTAATTTGAGTTAATTATTATAATTTTCTTTTTAAATAAATGTTTCATTTATGTGCAACGCAGGGTGTGCGCCGCAGGATGTGCGCCGCAAGAGATGTGCACCGCAGGAGATGTGCGCAGCAGGAGATGTGCACTGCAGGAGATGTGCGCCGCAGGAGATGTGAGTCGCAGGAGATGTACATAGCAGGAGATGTGCGCCGCAAGAGATGTGCACCGCAGGAGAAGTGCACGCACGAGATTAGCACGCAGGAGATGTGCGCCGCAGGATGTGTGCGCACAGTTTTTTTATTAATTTGAGTTAATTATTATAATTTATTTGTAAATAAATGTTTCATTTATTTGCAACGAAGGGTGTGCGCCGCAGGATGTGCACCGCAAGAGATATGCACCGCCGGAGATGTGCACAGCAGGAGATGTGCACCGCAGGAGATGTACACCGCAGGAGATCTGCGCAGCAGGAGATGTGCACCGCAGGAGATGTGTACGCAGGAGATATGCGCCGCAGGAGATGAGTGCCGCAGGAGATGTGCGCCGCAGGATGTGTGCGGAGATGTGCACCGCAGGAGATGTGTGCAGCAGGAGATGTGCACCGCAGGAGATGTGCGCCGCAAGAGATGTGCACCGCAAGAGATGTGCGCAGCAAGAGATTGGCACGCAGGAGATGTGCGCCGCAGGTAGTGTGCGCACAGTTTTTTTATTAATTTTATTTATGTGCACCGCATGTTCTGCAATGCAGGAGATGTGCGCAGCAGGAGATTTGCGCCGCAGGATGTGTGCGCACAGTTTTTTTATTAATTTGAGTTAATTATTATAAATTTTTTGTAAATAAATGTTTCATTTATGTGCAACGAAGGGTGTGCGCCACAGGATGTGTGCCGCAAGAGATGTGCACCGCCGGAGATGTGCGCAGCAGGAGATGTGCACCGCAGGAGATGTGCACCGCAGGAGATGTGAGCCTCAGGAGATGTGCACCGCAGGAGATGTGCGCCGCAGGATGTGCGCCGCAAGAGATATGCACCGCCGGAGATGTGCGCAGCAGGAGATGTGCACCGCAGGAGATGTACACCGCAGGAGATGTGCGCAGCATGAGATGTGCACCACAGGAGATGTGTACGCAGGAGATGTGCGCCGCAGGAGATGTGCGCCGCAGGATGTGTGCGCACAGTTTTTTTATAAATTTTATTTATGTGCATCTTATGTTCTGCAATGCAGGAGATGTGCGCAGCAGGAGATTTGCGCCGCAGGATGTGTGCGCACAGTTTTTTTATTAATTTGAGTTAATTATTATAATTTTCTTTTTAAATAAATGTTTCATTTATGTGCAACGCAGGGTGTGCGCCGCAGGATGTGCGCCGCAAGAGATGTGCACCGCAGGAGATGTGCGCAGCAGGAGATGTGCACTGCAGGAGATGTGCGCCGCAGGAGATGTGAGTCGCAGGAGATGTACATAGCAGGAGATGTGCGCCGCAGGCGATATGCGCAGCAGGAGATGTGTGCCGCAGTTTTTTTATTAATTTGATTTTATTTTTTTATTTTTTTGTAAATAAATGTTTCATTTATGTGCAACGCAGGGTGTGCGCCGCAGGAGGTGCGCCGCAAGAGATATGCACCGGCGGAGATGTGCGCAGCAGGAGATGTGCACCGCAGGAGATGTGTACGCAGGAGATATGCGCCGCAGGAGATGAGTGCCGCAAGAGATGTGCGCCGCAGGATGTGTGCGCACAGTTTTTTTAGGAATTTGAGTTAATTATTATTATTTTTTGTAAATAAATGTTTAATTTATGTGCACCGCAGGGTGTGCGATGAGGGAGGGTCACTGCAGGAGATTTGCGCAGCAGGAGATGTGCGCCACTGGAGATGTGCGCCGCAGGAGATGTGAACGCAGGAGATGTGCACGCAGGAGATGTGCGCCGCAGGAGATGTGCGCCGCAGGAGATGTACATAGCAGGAGATGTGCACGCAGGAGATGTGCGCCGCAGGAGATGTACAAAGCAGGAGATGTGCGCCGCAGGCGATATGCGCCACCGGAGATGTGCACCGCAGGAGATGTGCGCCGCAGGAGATCTGCACGCAGGAGATGTGCAACGCAGGAGATGTGCACAGCAGGAGATGTGCGCAGCAGGATGTGTGCACATAGTTTTTTTATTAATTTGATGTAATAATATTTTTTTGTAAATAAATGTTTTATTTATGTGCACCGCAGGGTGTGCGCCGCAGGATGTGCGCCGCAAGAGATGTGCACCGCAGGAGATTTGCGCAGCAGGAGATGTGCACCGCAGGAGATGTGTGCCGCAGAAGATGTGCGCAGCAGGAGATGTGCGTCACAGGAGATGTGCAGAGCAGGAGATGTGCGCAGCAGGAGATGTGCAGAGCAGGAGATGTGCGTTGCAGGATTAGTGCGCACAGTTTTTTTATTAAGTTGAGGTAATTATTATTTTTTTTTGTAAGTAAATGTTTCATTTATGTGCACCGCAGTGTGTGCGCCGCAAGAGATGTGCACCGCCGGAAATGTGCGCAGCAGGAGATGTGCACCGCAGGAGATGTGTACGCAGGAGATATTCGCCGCAGGAGATGTGCGCCGCAGGATGTGTGCGCACAGTTTTTTTAGGAATTTGAGTTAATTATTATTATTTTTTGTAAATAAATGTTTCATTTATGTGCACCGCAGGGTGTGCGACGAGGGAGGGTCACTGCAGGAGATTTGCGCAGCAGGAGATGTGCGCCACTGGAGATGTGCACCGCAGGAGATGTGCACGCAGGAGATGTGCACGCAGGAGATGTGCGCCGCAGGAGATGTGCGCCGCAGGAGATGTACATAGCAGGAAATGTGCACGCAGGAGATGTGCGCCGCAGGAGATGTGCGCCGCAGGAGATGTACATAGCAGGAGATGTGCACCGCAGGAGATGTGCACGCAGGAGATGTGCACGCAGGAGATGTGCGCCGCAGGAGATGTGCGCCGCAGGAGATGTACATAGCAGGAGATATGCACGCAGTAGATGTGCGCCGCAGGAGATGTGCGCCGCAGGAGATGTACATAGCAGGAGATGTGCACCGCAGGAGATGTGCGCCGCAGGAGATGTGCGCCGCAGGATGTGTGCGCACAGTTTTTTTATTAATTTTATTTATGTGCACCGCATGTTCTGCAATGCAGGAGATGTGCGCAGCAGGAGATGTGCACCGCAGGAGATGTACAGAGCAGGAGATGTGCGCAGCAGGAGATGTGCAGAGCAGGAGATGTGCGCAGCAGGAGATGTGTGCCGCAGGAGATGTGCTCAGCAGGAGATGTGCACCACTTGAGATGTGTGCTGCAGGAGATGTGCGCCGCAGGCGATATGCGCAGCAGGAGATGTGTGCCGCAGTTTTTTTATTAATATGATTTAATTTTAATTTTTTTGTAAATAACTGTTTTATTTATGTGCAACGCAGGGTTCGCAACGCACGATGTGCGCCGCAAGAGATATGCACCGCAGGAGATGTGCGCAGCAGGAGATGTGCACCGCAGGAGATGTGCGCAGCAGGAGATGTGCCTCACAGGAGATGTGCAGAGCAGGAGATGTGCGCAGCAGGAGATGTGCAGAGCAGGAGATGTGCGTTGCAGGATTAGTGCGCACAGTTTTTTTATTAATTTGAGTTAATTATTATTTTTTTTTTGTAAGTAAATGTTTCATTTATGTGCACCGCAGGGTGTGCGCCGCAAGAGATGTGCACCGCCGGAAATGTGCGCAGCAGGAGATGTGCACCGCAGGAGATGTGTACGCAGGAGATATGCGCCGCAGGAGATGAGTGCCGCAGGAGATGTGCGCCGCAGGATGTGTGCGCACAGTTTTTTTATTAATTTGAGTTAATTATTATAAATTTTTTGTAAATAAATGTTTCATTTATGTGCAACGAAGGGTGTGCGCCACAGGATGTGTGCCGCAAGAGATGTGCACCGCCGGAGATGTGCGCAGCAGGAGATGTGCACCGCAGGAGATGTGCACCGCAGGAGCTGTGAGCCTCAGGAGATGTGCACCGCAGGAGATGTGCGCAGCAGGAGATGTGTGCCGCAGGAGATGTGCTCAGCAGGAGATGTGCACCACTTGAGATGTGCGCTGCAGGAGATGTGCGCCGCAGGCAATATGCGCAGCAGGAGAAGTGTGCCGCAGTTTTTTTAATAATATGATTTAATTTGAATTTTTTTTGTAAATAACTGTTTTATTTATGTGCAACGCAGGGTTCGCAACGCAGGATGTGCGCTGCAAGAGATATGCACCGCAGGAGATGTGCGCAACAGGAGATGTGCACCACAGGAGATGTGCGCAGCAGGAGATGTGCACCGCGAAAATGTGCGCCGCAGGAGATGTGCACCGCAGGAGAAGTGCACGCAGGAGATTAGCACGCAGGAGATGTGCGCCGCAGGATGTGTGCGCACAGTTTTTTTATTAATTTGAGTTAATTATTATAATTTATTTGTAAATAAATGTTTCATTTATGTGCAACGAAGGGTGTGCGCCGCAGGATGTGCACCGCAAGAGATATGCACCGCCGGAGATGTGCACAGCAGGAGATGTGCACCGCAGGAGATGTACACCGCAGGAGATGTGCGCAGCAGGAGATGTGCACCGCAGGAGATGTGTACGCAGGAGATATGCGCCGCAGGAGATGAGTGCCGCAGGAGATGTGCGCCGCAGGATGTGTGCGGAGATGTGCACCGCAGGAGATGTGCGCAGCAGGAGATGTGCACCGCAGGAGATGTGCGCCGCAGGAGATGTGCACCGCAAGAGATGTGCGCAGCAAGAGATTGGCAGGCAGGAGATGTGCGCCGCAGGATGTGTGCGCACAGTTTTTTTATTAATTTTATTTATGTGCACCGCATGTTCTGCAATGCAGGAGATGTGCGCAGCAGGAGATTTGCGCCGCAGGATGTGTGCGCACAGTTTTTTTATTAATTTGAGTTAATTATTATAAATTTTTTGTAAATAAATGTTTCATTTATGTGCAACGAAGGGTGTGCGCCACAGGATGTGTGCCGCAAGAGATGTGCACCGCCGGAGATGTGCGCAGCAGGAGATGTGCACCGCAGGAGATGTGCACCGCAGGAGCTGTGAGCCTCAGGAGATGTGCACCGCAGGAGATGTGCGCCGCAGGAGATCTGCACGCAGGAGATGTGCAACGCAGGAGATGTGCACAGCAGGAGATGTGCGCAGCAGGATGTGTGCACACAGTTTTTTTATTAATTTGATGTAATAATATTTTTTTGTAAATAAATGTTTCATTTATGTGCACCGCAGGGTGTGCGCCGCAGGATGTGCACCGCAAGAGATGTGCACTGCAGGAGATGTGCGGAGCAGGAGATGTGCACCGCAGGAGATGTGTGCCGCAGAAGATGTGCGCAGCAGGAAATGTGCAGAGCAGGAGAGCTGCGCAGCAGGAGATGTGCAGAGCAGGAGATGTGCGCTGCAGGATTAGAGCGCACAGTTTTTTTATTAATTTGAGTTAATTATTATTTTTTTTTGTAAGTAAATGTTTCATTTATGTGCAACGCAGGGTGTGCGCCACAAGAGATGTGCACCGCCGGAAATGTGCGCAGCAGGAGATGTGCACCGCAGGAGATGTGTACCGCAGGAGATGTGCTCAGCAGGAGATGTGCACCACTTGAGATGTGCGCTGCAGGAGATGTGCGCCGCAGGCGATATGCGCAGCAGGAGATGTGTGCCGCAGTTTTTTTATTAATATGATTTAATTTTAATTTTTTTTGTAAATAACTGTTTTATTTATGTGCAACGCAGGGTTCGCAACGCAGGATGTGCGCCGCAAGAGATATGCACCGCAGGAGATGTGCGCCGCAAGAGATGTGCACCGCAGGAGAAGTGCACGCAGGAGATTAGCACGCAGGAGATGTGCGCCGCAGGATGTGTGCGCACAGTTTTTTTATTAATTTGAGTTAATTATTATAATTTATTTGTAAATAAATGTTTCATTTATGTGCAACGAAGGGTGTGCGCCGCAGGATGTGCACCGCAAGAGATATGCACCGCCGGAGATGTGCACAGCAGGAGATGTGCACCGCAGGAGATGTACACCGCAGGAGATGTGCGCAGCAGGAGATGTGCACCGCAGGAGATGTGTACGCAGGAGATATGCGCCGCAGGAGATGAGTGCCGCAGGAGATGTGCGCCGCAGGATGTGTGCGGAGATGTGCACCGCAGGAGATGTGCGCAGCAGGAGTTGTGCACCGCAGGAGATGTGCGCCGCAGGAGATGTGCACCGCAAGAGATGTGCGCAGCAAGAGATTGGCACGCAGGAGATGTGCGCCGCAGGTAGTGTGCGCACAGTTTTTTTATTAATTTTATTTATGTGCACCGCATGTTCTGCAATGCAGGAGATATGCGCAGCAGGATATTTGCGCCGCAGGATGTGTGCGCACAGTTTTTTTATTAATTTGAGTTAATTATTATAAATTTTTTGTAAATAAATGTTTCATTTATGTGCAACGAAGGGTGTGCGCCACAGGATGTGTGCCGTAAGAGATGTGCACCGCCGGAGATGTGCGCAGCAGGAGATGTGCACCGCAGGAGATGTACACCGCAGGAGATGTGAGCCTCAGGAGATGTGCACCGCAGGAGATGTGCACCGCAGGAGATGTGCGCCGCAGGATGTGCGCCGCAAGAGATATGCACCGCCGGAGATGTGCGCAGCAGGAGATGTGCACCGCAGGAGATGTACACCGCAGGAGATGTGCGCAGCATGAGATGTGCACCACAGGAGATGTGTATGCAGGAGATGTGCGCCGCAGGAGATGTGCGCCGCAGGATGTGTGCGCACAGTTTTTTTATTAATTTTATTTATGTGCATCTTATGTTCTGCAATGCAAGAGATGTGCGCAGCAGGAGATTTGCGCCGCAGGATGTGTGCGCACAGTTTTTTTATTAATTTGAGTTAATTATTATAATTTTTTGTAAATAAATGTTTCATTTATGTGCAACGCAGGGTGTGCGCCGCAGGATGTGCGCCGCAAGAGATGTGCACCGCAGGAGATGTGCGCAGCAGGAGATGTGCACTGCAGGAGATGTGCGCCGCAGGAGATGTGAGTCGCAGGAGATGTTCATAGCAGGATATGTGCGCCGCAGGCGATATGCGCAGCAGGAGATGTGTGCCGCAGTTTTTTTATTAATTTGATTTTATTTTTTTATTGTTTTGTAAATAAATGTTTCATTTATGTGCAACGCAGGGTGTTTTCGCCGCAGGATGTGCGCCGCAAGAGATATGCACCGGCGGAGATGTGCGCAGCAGGAGATGTGCACCGCAGGAGATGTGTACGCAGGAGATATGCGCCGCAGGAGATGAGTGCCGCAGGAGATGTGCGCCGCAGGCTGTGTGCGCACAGTTTTTTTAGGAATTTGAGTTAATTATTATTATTTTTTGTAAATAAATGTTTCATTTATGTGCACCGCAGGGTGTGCGACGAGGGAGGGTCACTGCAGGAGATTTGCGCAGCAGGAGATGTGCGCCACTGGAGATGTGCACCGCAGGAGATGTGCACGCAGGAGATGTGCACGCAGGAGATGTGCGCCGCAGGAGATGTACAAAGCAGGAGATGTGCGCCGCAGGCGATGTACAAAGCAGGAGATGTGCGCCGCAGGCGATATGCGCCACCGGAGATGTGCACCGCAGGAGATGTGCGCCGCAGGAGATCTGCACGCAGGAGATGTGCAACGCAGGAGATGTGCACAGCAGGAGATGTGCGCAGCAGGATGTGTGCACAGTTTTTTTATTAATTTGATGTAATAATATTTTTTTGTAAATAAATGTTTCATTTATGTGCACCGCAGGGTGTGCGCCGCAGGATGTGCGCCGCAGGATGTGCGCCGCAAGAGATGTGCACCGCAGGAGATGTGCGCAGCAGGAGATGTGCACCGCAGGAGATGTGTGCCGCAGAAGATGTGCGCAGCAGGAGATATGCGTCACAGGAGATGTGCAGAGCAGGAGATGTGCGCAGCAGGAGATGTGCAGAGCAGGACATGTGCGTTGCAGGATTAGTGCGCACAGTTTTTTTATTAATTTGAGTTAATTATTATTTTTTTTTGTAAGTAAATGTTTCATTTATGTGCACCGCAGGGTGTGCGCCGCAAGAGATGTGCACCGCCGGAAATGTGCGCAGCAGGAGATGTGCACCGCAGGAGATGTGCCCAGCAGGAGATGTGTGCCGCAGGAGATGTGCTCAGCAGGAGATGTGCGCAGCAGGATGTGTGCACACAGTTTTTTTATTAATTTGATGTAATAATATTTTTTTGTAAATAAATGTTTTATTTATGTGCACCGCAGGGTGTGCGCCGCAGGATGTGCGCCGCAAGAGATGTGCACCGCAGGAGATGTGCGCAGCAGGAGATGTGCACCGCAGGAGATGTGCGCAGCAGGAGATGTGCCTCACAGGAGATGTGCAGAGCAGGAGATGTGCGCAGCAGGAGATGTGCAGAGCAGGAGATGTGCGTTGCAGGATTAGTGCGCACAGTTTTTTTATTAATTTGAGTTAATTATTATTTTTTTTTTGTAAGTAAATGTTTCATTTATGTGCACCGCAGGGTGTGCGCCGCAAGAGATGTGCACCGCCGGAAATGTGCGCAGCAGGAGATGTGCACCGCAGGAGATGTGTACGCAGGAGATATGCGCCGCAGGAGATGAGTGCCGCAGGAGATGTGCGCCGCAGGATGTGTGCGCACAGTTTTTTTAGGAATTTGAGTTAATTATTATTATTTTTTGTAAATAAATGTTTGATTTATGTGCACCGCAGGGTGTGCGACGAGGGAGGGTCACTGCAGGAGATTTGCGCAGCAGGAGATGTGCGCCACTGGAGATGTGCACCGCAGGAGATGTGCACGCAGGAGATGTGCGCCGCAGGAGATGTGCGCCGCAGGAGATGTACATAGCAGGAGATGTGCACGCAGGAGATGTGCGCCGCAGGAGATGTACAAAGCAGGAGATGTGCGCCGCAGGCGATATGCGCCACTGGAGATGTGCACCGCAGGAGATGTGTGCCGCAGGAGATCTGCACGCAGGAGATGTGCAACGCAGGAGATGTGCACAGCAGGAGATGTGCGCAGCAGGATGTGTGCGCACAGTTTTTTTAGGAATTTGAGTTAATTATTATTATTTTTTGTAAATAAATGTTTCATTTATGTGCACCGCAGGGTGTGCGACGAGGGAGGGTCACTGCAGGAGATTTGCGCAGCAGGAGATGTGCGCCACTGGAGATGTGCGCCGCAGGAGATGTGCACGCAGGAGATGTGCACGCAGGAGATGTGCGCCGCAGGAGATGTACATAGCAGGAGATGTGCACGCAGGAGATGTGCGCCGCAGGAGATGTACAAAGCAGGAGATGTGCGCCGCAGGCGATATGCGCCACCGGAGATGTGCACCGCAGGAGATGTGCTCAGCAGGAGATGTGCACCACTTGAGATGTGCGCTGCAGGAGATGTGCGCCGCAGGCAATATGCGCAGCAGGAGAAGTGTGCCGCAGTTTTTTTATTAATATGATTTAATTTTAATTTTTTTTGTAAATAACTGTTTTATTTATGTGCAACGCAGGGTTCGCAACGCAGGATGTGCGCTGCAAGAGATATGCACCGCAGGAGATGTGCGCAACAGGAGATGTGCACCACAGGAGATGTGCGCAGCAGGAGATGTGCACCGCAGGAGATGTGCGCCGCAGGAGATGTGCACCGCAGGAGAAGTGCACGCAGGAGATTAGCACGCAGGAGATGTGCGCCGCAGGATGTGTGCGCACAGTTTTTTTATTAATTTGAGTTAATTATTATAATTTATTTGTAAATAAATGTTTCATTTATGTGCAACGAAGGGTGTGCGCCGCAGGATGTGCACCGCAAGAGATATGCACCGCCGGAGATGTGCACAGCAGGAGATGTGCACCGCAGGAGATGTACACCGCAGGAGATGTGCGCAGCAGGAGATGTGCGCCGCAGGATGTGTGCGGAGATGTGCACCGCAGGAGATGTGCGCAGCAGGAGATGTGCACCGCAGGAGATGTGCGCCGCAGGAGATGTGCACCGCAGGAGATGTGCGCAGCAGGAGATGTGCACTGCAGGAGATGTGCGCCGCAGGAGATGTGAGTCGCAGGAGATGTTCATAGCAGGAGATGTGCGCCGCAGGCGATATGCGCAGCAGGAGATGTGTGCCGCAGTTTTTTTATTAATTTGATTTTAATTTTTTATTGTTTTGTAAATAAATGTTTCATTTATGTGCAACGCAGGGTGTTTTCGCCGCAGGATGTGCGCCGCAGGAGATGTGCTCAGCAGGAGATGTGCGCAGCAGGATGTGTGCACACAGTTTTTTTATTAATTTGATGTAATAATATTTTTTTGTAAATAAATGTTTTATTTATGTGCACCGCAGGGTGTGCGCCGCAGGATGTGCGCCGCAAGAGATGTGCACCGCAGGAGATGTGCGCAGCAGGAGATGTGCACCGCAGGAGATGTGCGCAGCAGGAGATGTGCCTCACAGGAGATGTGCAGAGCAGGAGATGTGCGCAGCAGGAGATGTGCAGAGCAGGAGATGTGCGTTGCAGGATTAGTGCGCACAGTTTTTTTATTAATTTGAGTTAATTATTATTTTTTTTGTAAGTAAATGTTTCATTTATGTGCACCGCAGGGTGTGCGCCGCAAGAGATGTGCACCGCCGGAAATGTGCGCAGCAGGAGATGTGCACCGCAGGAGATGTGTACGCAGGAGATATGCGCCGCAGGAGATGAGTGCCGCAGGAGATGTGCGCCGCAGGATGTGTGCGCACAGTTTTTTTAGGAATTTGAGTTAATTATTATAATTTATTTGTAAATAAATGTTTCATTTATGTGCAACGAAGGGTGTGCGCCGCAGGATGTGCACCGCAAGAGATATGCACCGCCGGAGATGTGCACAGCAGGAGATGTGCACCGCAGGAGATGTACACCGCAGGAGATGTGCGCAGCAGGAGATGTGCGCCGCAGGATGTGTGCGGAGATGTGCACCGCAGGAGATGTGCGCAGCAGGAGATGTGCACCGCAGGAGATGTGCGCCGCAGGAGATGTGCACCGCAGGAGATGTGCGCAGCAGGAGATGTGCACTGCAGGAGATGTGCGCCGCAGGAGATGTGAGTCGCAGGAGATGTTCATAGCAGGAGATGTGCGCCGCAGGCGATATGCGCAGCAGGAGATGTGTGCCGCAGTTTTTTTATTAATTTGATTTTATTTTTTTATTGTTTTGTAAATAAATGTTTCATTTATGTGCAACGCAGGGTGTTTTCGCCGCAGGATGTGCGCCGCAGGAGATGTGCTCAGCAGGAGATGTGCGCAGCAGGATGTGTGCACACAGTTTTTTTATTAATTTGATGTAATAATATTTTTTTGTAAATAAATGTTTTATTTATGTGCACCGCAGGGTGTGCGCCGCAGGATGTGCGCCGCAAGAGATGTGCACCGCAGGAGATGTGCGCAGCAGGAGATGTGCACCGCAGGAGATGTGCGCAGCAGGAGATGTGCCTCACAGGAGATGTGCAGAGCAGGAGATGTGCGCAGCAGGAGATGTGCAGAGCAGGAGATGTGCGTTGCAGGATTAGTGCGCACAGTTTTTTTATTAATTTGAGTTAATTATTATTTTTTTTTGTAAGTAAATGTTTCATTTATGTGCACCGCAGGGTGTGCGCCGCAAGAGATGTGCACCGCCGGAAATGTGCGCAGCAGGAGATGTGCACCGCAGGAGATGTGTACGCAGGAGATATGCGCCGCAGGAGATGAGTGCCGCAGGAGATGTGCGCCGCAGGATGTGTGCGCACAGTTTTTTTAGGAATTTGAGTTAATTATTATTATTTTTTGTAAATAAATGTTTGATTTATGTGCACCGCAGGGTGTGCGACGAGGGAGGGTCACTGCAGGAGATTTGCGCAGCAGGAGATGTGCGCCACTGGAGATGTGCACCGCAGGAGATGTGCACGCAGGAGATGTGCGCCGCAGGAGATGTGCGCCGCAGGAGATGTGCGCCGCAGGAGATGTACATAGCAGGAGATGTGCACGCAGGAGATGTGCGCCGCAGGAGATGTACAAAGCAGGAGATGTGCGCCGCAGGCGATATGCGCCACCGGAGATGTGCACCGCAGGAGATGTGTGCCGCAGGAGATCTGCACGCAGGAGATATGCAACGCAGGAGATGTGCACAGCAGGAGATGTGCGCAGCAGGATGTGTGCGCACAGTTTTTTTAGGAATTTGAGTTAATTATTATTATTTTTTGTAAATAAATGTTTCATTTATGTGCACCGCAGGGTGTGCGACGAGGGAGGGTCACTGCAGGAGATTTGCGCAGCAGGAGATGTGCGCCACTGGAGATGTGCGCCGCAGGAGATGTGCACGCAGGAGATGTGCACGCAGGAGATGTGCGCCGCAGGAGATGTACATAGCAGGAGATGTGCACGCAGGAGATGTGCGCCGCAGGAGATGTACAAAGCAGGAGATGTGCGCCGCAGGCGATATGCGCCACCGGAGATGTGCACCGCAGGAGATGTGCTCAGCAGGAGATGTGCACCACTTGAGATGTGCGCTGCAGGAGATGTGCGCCGCAGGCAATATGCGCAGCAGGAGAAGTGTGCCGCAGTTTTTTTATTAATATGATTTAATTTTAATTTTTTTTGTAAATAACTGTTTTATTTATGTGCAACGCAGGGTTCGCAACGCAGGATGTGCGCTGCAAGAGATATGCACCGCAGGAGATGTGCGCAACAGGAGATGTGCACCACAGGAGATGTGCGCAGCAGGAGATGTGCACCGCAGGAGATGTGCGCCGCAGGAGATGTGCACCGCAGGAGAAGTGCACGCAGGAGATTAGCACGCAGGAGATGTGCGCCGCAGGATGTGTGCGCACAGTTTTTTTATTAATTTGAGTTAATTATTATAATTTATTTGTAAATAAATGTTTCATTTATGTGCAACGAAGGGTGTGCGCCGCAGGATGTGCACCGCAAGAGATATGCACCGCCGGAGATGTGCACAGCAGGAGATGTGCACCGCAGGAGATGTACACCGCAGGAGATGTGCGCAGCAGGAGATGTGCGCCGCAGGATGTGTGCGGAGATGTGCACCGCAGGAGATGTGCGCAGCAGGAGATGTGCACCGCAGGAGATGTGCGCCGCAGGAGATGTGCACCGCAGGAGATGTGCGCAGCAGGAGATGTGCACTGCAGGAGATGTGCGCCGCAGGAGATGTGAGTCGCAGGAGATGTTCATAGCAGGAGATGTGCGCCGCAGGCGATATGCGCAGCAGGAGATGTGTGCCGCAGTTTTTTTATTAATTTGATTTTATTTTTTTATTGTTTTGTAAATAAATGTTTCATTTATGTGCAACGCAGGGTGTTTTCGCCGCAGGATGTGCGCCGCAAGAGATATGCACCGGCGGAGATGTGCGCAGCAGGAGATGTGCACCGCAGGAGATGTGTACGCAGGAGATATGCGCCGCAGGAGATGAGTGCCGCAGGAGATGTGCGCCGCAGGCTGTGTGCGCACAGTTTTTTTAGGAATTTGAGTTAATTATTATTATTTTTTGTAAATAAATGTTTCATTTATGTGCACCGCAGGGTGTGCGACGAGGGAGGGTCACTGCAGGAGATTTGCGCAGCAGGAGATGTGCGCCACTGGAGATGTGCACCGCAGGAGATGTGCACGCAGGAGATGTGCACGCAGGAGATGTGCGCCGCAGGAGATATGCGCCGCAGGAGATGTACATAGCAGGAGATGTGCACGCAGGACATGTGCGCCGCAGGAGATGTACAAAGCAGGAGATGTGCGCCGCAGGCGATATGCGCCACCGGAGATGTGCACCGCAGGAGATGTGCGCCGCAGGAGATCTGCACGCAGGAGATGTGCAACGCAGGAGATGTGCACAGCAGGAGATGTGCGCAGCAGGATGTGTGCACACAGTTTTTTTATTAATTTGATGTAATAATATTTTTTTGTAAATAAATGTTTCATTTATGTGCACCGCAGGGTGTGCGCCGCAGGATGTGCGCCGCAGGATGTGCGCCGCAAGAGATGTGCACCGCAGGAGATGTGCGCAGCAGGAGATGTGCACCGCAGGAGATGTGTGCCGCAGAAGATGTGCGCAGCAGGAGATGTGCGTCACAGGAGATGTGCAGAGCAGGAGATGTGCGCAGCAGGAGATGTGCAGAGCAGGACATGTGCGTTGCAGGATTAGTGAGCACAGTTTTTTTATTAATTTGAGTTAATTATTATTTTTTTTTGTAAGTAAATGTTTCATTTATGTGCACCGCAGGGTGTGCGCCGCAAGAGATGTGCACCGCCGGAAATGTGCGCAGCAGGAGATGTGCACCGCAGGAGATGTGCGCAGCAGGAGATGTGTGCCGCAGGAGATGTGCTCAGCATGAGATGTGCGCAGCAGGATGTGTGCACACAGTTTTTTTATTAATTTGATGTAATAATATTTTTTTGTAAATAAATGTTTTATTTATGTGCACCGCAGGGTGTGCGCCGCAGGATGTGCGCCGCAAGAGATGTGCACCGCAGGAGATGTGCGCAGCAGGAGATGTGCACCGCAGGAGATGTGCGCAGCAGGAGATGTGCCTCACAGGAGATGTGCAGAGCAGGAGATGTGCGCAGCAGGAGATGTGCAGAGCAGGAGATGTGCGTTGCAGGATTAGTGCGCACAGTTTTTTTATTAATTTGAGTTAATTTTTATTTTTTTTTTGTAAGTAAATGTTTCATTTATGTGCACCGCAGGGTGTGCGCCGCAAGAGATGTG
The DNA here is from genome assembly GCF_947347685.1 of Pleuronectes platessa. Lineage (NCBI taxonomy): Eukaryota > Metazoa > Chordata > Actinopteri > Pleuronectiformes > Pleuronectidae > Pleuronectes > Pleuronectes platessa. Next base: position 77,017 of record NW_026518996.1, read on the forward strand.
CACCGCCGGAAATGTGCGCAGCAGGAGATGTGCACCGCAGGAGATGTGTATGCAGGAGATATGCGCCGCAGGAGTTGAGTGCCGCAGGAGATGTGCGCCGCAGGATGTGTGCGCACAGTTTTTTTAGGAATTTGAGTTAATTATTATTATTTTTTGTAAATAAATGTTTGATTTATGTGCACCGCAGGGTGTGCGACGAGGGAGGGTCACTGCAGGAGATTTGCGCAGCAGGAGATGTGCGCCACTGGAGATGTGCACCGCAGGAGATGTGCACGCAGGAGATGTGCGCCGCAGGAGATGTGCGCCGCAGGAGATGTACATAGCAGGAGATGTGCACGCAGGAGATGTGCGCCGCAGGAGATGTACAAAGCAGGAGATGTGCGCCGCAGGCGATATGCGCCACCGGAGATGTGCACCGCAGGAGATGTGTGCCGCAGGAGATCTGCACGCAGGAGATGTGCAACGCAGGAGATGTGCACAGCAGGAGATGTGCGCAGCAGGATGTGTGCGCACAGTTTTTTTAGGAATTTGAGTTAATTATTATTATTTTTTGTAAATAAATGTTTGATTTATGTGCACCGCAGGGTGTGCGACGAGGGAGGGTCACTGCAGGAGATTTGCGCAGCAGGAGATGTGCGCCACTGGAGATGTGCACCGCAGGAGATGTGCACGCAGGAGATGTGCGCCGCAGGAGATGTGCGCCGCAGGAGATGTACATAGCAGGAGATGTGCACGCAGGAGATGTGCGCCGCAGGAGATGTACAAAGCAGGAGATGTGCGCCGCAGGCGATATGCGCCACCGGAGATGTGCACCGCAGGAGATGTGTGCCGCAGGAGATCTGCACGCAGGAGATGTGCAACGCAGGAGATGTGCACAGCAGGAGATGTGCGCAGCAGGCTGTGTGCGCACAGTTTTTTTAGGAATTTGAGTTAATTATTATTATTTTTTGTAAATAAATGTTTCATTTATGTGCACCGCAGGGTGTGCGACGAGGGAGGGTCACTGCAGGAGATTTGCGCAGCAGGAGATGTGCGCCACTGGAGATGTGCACCGCAGGAGATGTGCACGCAGGAGATGTGCACGCAGGAGATGTACATAGCAGGAGATGTGCACGCAGGACATGTGCGCCGCAGGAGATGTACAAAGCAGGAGATGTGCGCCGCAGGCGATATGCGCCACCGGAGATGTGCACCGCAGGAGATGTGCGCCGCAGGAGATCTGCACGCAGGAGATGTGCAACGCAGGAGATGTGCACAGCAGGAGATGTGCGCAGCAGGATGTGTGCACACAGTTTTTTTATTAATTTGATGTAATAATATTTTTTTGTAAATAAATGTTTCATTTATGTGCACCGCAGGGTGTGCGCCGCAGGATGTGCGCCGCAGGATGTGCGCCGCAAGAGATGTGCACCGCAGGAGATGTGCGCAGCAGGAGATGTGCACCGCAGGAGATGTGTGCCGCAGAAGATGTGCGCAGCAGGAGATGTGCGTCACAGGAGATGTGCAGAGCAGGAGATGTGCGCAGCAGGAGATGTGCAGAGCAGGACATGTGCGTTGCAGGATTAGTGAGCACAGTTTTTTTATTAATTTGAGTTAATTATTATTTTTTTTTGTAAGTAAATGTTTCATTTATGTGCACCGCAGGGTGTGCGCCGCAAGAGATGTGCACCGCCGGAAATGTGCGCAGCAGGAGATGTGCACCGCAGGAGATGTGCGCAGCAGGAGATGTGTGCCGCAGGAGATGTGCTCAGCATGAGATGTGCGCAGCAGGATGTGTGCACACAGTTTTTTTATTAATTTGATGTAATAATATTTTTTTGTAAATAAATGTTTTATTTATGTGCACCGCAGGGTGTGCGCCGCAGGATGTGCGCCGCAAGAGATGTGCACCGCAGGAGATGTGCGCAGCAGGAGATGTGCACCGCAGGAGATGTGCGCAGCAGGAGATGTGCCTCACAGGAGATGTGCAGAGCAGGAGATGTGCGCAGCAGGAGATGTGCAGAGCAGGAGATGTGCGTTGCAGGATTAGTGCGCACAGTTTTTTTATTAATTTGAGTTAATTTTTATTTTTTTTTTGTAAGTAAATGTTTCATTTATGTGCACCGCAGGGTGTGCGCCGCAAGAGATGTGCACCGCCGGAAATGTGCGCAGCAGGAGATGTGCACCGCAGGAGATGTGTATGCAGGAGATATGCGCCGCAGGAGTTGAGTGCCGCAGGAGATGTGCGCCGCAGGATGTGTGCGCACAGTTTTTTTAGGAATTTGAGTTAATTATTATTATTTTTTGTAAATAAATGTTTGATTTATGTGCACCGCAGGGTGTGCGACGAGGGAGGGTCACTGCAGGAGATTTGCGCAGCAGGAGATGTGCGCCACTGGAGATGTGCACCGCAGGAGATGTGCACGCAGGAGATGTGCGCCGCAGGAGATGTGCGCCGCAGGAGATGTACATAGCAGGAGATGTGCACGCAGGAGATGTGCGCCGCAGGAGATGTACAAAGCAGGAGATGTGCGCCGCAGGCGATATGCGCCACCGGAGATGTGCACCGCAGGAGATGTGTGCCGCAGGAGATCTGCACGCAGGAGATGTGCAACGCAGGAGATGTGCACAGCAGGAGATGTGCGCAGCAGGATGTGTGCGCACAGTTTTTTTAGGAATTTGAGTTAATTATTATTATTTTTTGTAAATAAATGTTTCATTTATGTGCACCGCAGGGTGTGCGACGAGGGAGGGTCACTGCAGGAGATTTGCGCAGCAGGAGATGTGCGCCACTGGAGATGTGCGCCGCAGGAGATGTGCACGCAGGAGATGTGCACGCAGGAGATGTGCGCCGCAGGAGATGTACATAGCAGGAGATGTGCACGCAGGAGATGTGCGCCGCAGGAGATGTACAAAGCAGGAGATGTGCGCCGCAGGCGATATGCGCCACCGGAGATGTGCACCGCAGGAGATGTGCAACGCAGGAGATGTGCACAGCAGGAAATGTGCGCAGCAGGATGTGTGCGCACAGTTTTTTTAGGAATTTGAGTTAATTATTATTATTTTTTGTAAATAAATGTTTCATTTATGTGCACCGCAGGGTGTGCGACGAGGGAGGGTCACTGCAGGAGATTTGCGCAGCAGGAGATGTGCGCCACTGGAGATGTGCGCAGCAGGAGATGTGCACCGCAGGAGATGTGCGCCGCAAGAGATGTGCGCAGCAGGAGATGTACACCGCAGGAGATGTGCGCAGCATGAGATGTGCACCGCAGGAGATGTGCGCCGCAGGAGATCTGCACGCAGGAGATGTGCAACGCAGGAGATGTGCACAGCAGGAGATGTGCGCAGCAGGATGTGTGCACACAGTTTTTTTATTAATTTGATGTAATATTATTTTTTTGTAAATAAATGTTTCATTTATGTGCAACGCAGGGTGTGCGCCACAAGAGATGTGCACCGCCGGAAATGTGCGCAGCAGGAGATGTGCACCGCAGGAGATGTGAGCAGCAGGAGATGTGTACCGCAGGAGATGTGCTCAGCAGGAGATGTGCACCACTTGAGATGTGCGCTACAGGAGATGTGCGCCGCAGGCGATATGCGCAGCAGGAGATGTGTGCCGCAGTTTTTTTATTAATATGATTTAATTTTAATTTTTTTTGTAAATAACTGTTTTATTTATGTGCAACGCAGGGTTCGCAACGCAGGATGTGCGCCGCAAGAGATATGCACCGCAGGAGATGTGCGCAACAGGAGATGTGCACCACAGGAGATGTGCGCAGCAGGAGATGTGCACCGCAGGAGATGTGCGCCGCAAGAGATGTGCACCGCAGGAGAAGTGCACGCAGGAGATTAGCACGCAGGAGATGTGCGCCGCAGGATGTGTGCGCACAGTTTTTTTATTAATTTGAGTTAATTATTATAATTTATTTAAAAATAAATGTTTCATTTATGTGCAACGAAGGGTGTGCGCCGCAGGATGTGCACCGCAAGAGATATGCACCGCCGGAGATGTGCACAGCAGGAGATGTGCACCGCAGGAGATGTACACCGCAGGAGATGTGCGCAGCAGGAGATGTGCACCGCAGGAGATGTGTACGCAGGAGATATGCGCCGCAGGAGATGAGTGCCGCAGGAGATGTGCGCCGCAGGATGTGTGCGGAGATGTGCACCGCAGGAGATGTGTGCAGCAGGAGATGTGCACCGCAGGAGATGTGCGCCGCAGGAGATGTGCACCGCAAGAGATGTGCGCAGCAAGAGATTGGCACGCAGGAGATGTGCGCCGCAGGTAGTGTGCGCACAGTTTTTTTATTAATTTTATTTATGTGCACCGCATGTTCTGCAATGCAGGAGATGTGCGCAGCAGGAGATTTGCGCCGCAGGATGTGTGCGCACAGTTTTTTTATTAATTTGAGTTAATTATTATAAATTTTTTGTAAATAAATGTTTCATTTATGTGCACCGCAGGGTGTGCGACGAGGGAGGGTCACTGCAGGAGATTTGCGCAGCAGGAGATGTGCGCCACTGGAGATGTGCTCCGCAGGAGATGTGCGCAGCAAGAGATGTGCCTCACAGGAGATGTGCAGAGCAGGAGATGTGCGCAGCAGGAGATGTGCAGAGCAGGAGATGTGCACGCAGGAGATGTGCACGCAGGAGATGTGCACGCAGGAGATGTGCGCCGCAGGAGATGTGCGCCGCAGGAGATGTACATAGCAGGAGATGTGCACGCAGGAGATGTGCACCGCAGGAGATGTGTGCCGCAGGAGATCTGCACGCAGGAGATGTGCAACGCAGGAGATGTGCACAGCAGGAGATGTGCGCAGCACGATGTGTGCGCACAGTTTTTTTAGGAATTTGAGTTAATTATTATTATTTTTTGTAAATAAATGTTTCATTTATGTGCACCGCAGGGTGTGCGACGAGGGAGGGTCACTGCAGGAGATTTGCGCAGCAGGAGATGTGCGCCACTGGAGATGTGCGCCGCAGGAGATGTGCACGCAGGAGATGTGCACGCAGGAGATGTGCGCCGCAGGAGATGTGCGCCGCAGGAGATGTACATAGCAGGAGATGTGCACGCAGGAGATGTGCGCCGCAGGAGATGTACAAAGCAGGAGATGTGCGCCGCAGGCGATATGCGCCACCGGAGATGTGCACCGCAGGAGATGTGCTCAGCAGGAGATGTGCACCACTTGAGATGTGCGCTGCAGGAGATGTGCGCCGCAGGCAATATGCGCAGCAGGAGAAGTGTGCCGCAGTTTTTTTATTAATATGATTTAATTTTAATTTTTTTTGTAAATAACTGTTTTATTTATGTGCAACGCAGGGTTCGCAACGCAGGATGTGCGCTGCAAGAGATATGCACCGCAGGAGATGTGCGCAACAGGAGATGTGTACCACAGGAGATGTGCGTAGCAGGAGATGTGCACCGCAGGAGATGTGCGCCGCAGGAGATGTGCACCGCAGGAGAAGTGCACGCAGGAGATTAGCACGCAGGAGATGTGCGCCGCAGGATGTGTGCGCACAGTTTTTTTATTAATTTGAGTTAATTATTATAATTTATTTGTAAATAAATGTTTCATTTATGTGCAACGAAGGGTGTGCGCCGCAGGATGTGCACCGCAAGAGATATGCACCGCCGGAGATGTGCACAGCAGGAGATGTGCACCGCAGGAGATGTACACCGCAGGAGATGTGCGCAGCAGGAGATGTGCACCGCAGGAGATGTGTACGCAGGAGATATGCGCCGCAGGAGATGAGTGCCACAGGAGATGTGCGCCGCAGGATGTGTGCGGTGATGTGCACCGCAGGAGATGTGCGCAGCAGGAGATGTGCACCGCAGGAGATGTGCGCCGCAGGAGATGTGCACCGCAAGAGATGTGCGCAGCAAGAGATTGGCAGGCAGGAGATGTGCGCCGCAGGATGTGTGCGCACAGTTTTTTTATTAATTTTATTTATGTGCACCGCATGTTCTGCAATGCAGGAGATGTGCGCAGCAGGAGATTTGCGCCGCAGGATGTGTGCGCACAGTTTTTTTATTAATTTTAGTTAATTATTATAAATTTTTTGTAAATAAATGTTTCATTTATGTGCAACGAAGGGTGTGCGCCACAGGATGTGTGCCGCAAGAGATGTGCACCGCCGGAGATGTGCGCAGCAGGAGATGTGCACCGCAGGAGATGTGCACCGCAGGAGCTGTGAGCCTCAGGAGATGTGCACCGCAGGAGATGTGCGCCGCAGGATGTGCGCCGCAAGAGATATGCACCGCCGGAGATGTGCGCAGCAGGAGATGTGCACCGCAGGAGATGTACACCGCAGGAGATGTGCGCAGCATGAGATGTGCACCGCAGGAGATGTGCGCCGCAGGAGATCTGCACGCAGGAGATGTGCAACGCAGGAGATGTGCACAGCAGGAGATGTGCGCAGCAGGATGTGTGCACACAGTTTTTTTATTAATTTGATGTAATAATATTTTTTTGTAAATAAATGTTTCATTTATGTGCAACGCAGGGTGTGCGCCACAAGAGATGTGCACCGCCGGAAATGTGCGCAGCAGGAGATGTGCACCGCAGGAGATGTGCGCAGCAGGAGATGTGTACCGCAGGAGATGTGCTCAGCAGGAGATGTGCACCACTTGAGATGTGCGCTGCAGGAGATGTGCGCCGCAGGCGATATGCGCAGCAGGAGATGTGTGCCGCAGTTTTTTTATTAATATGATTTAATTTTAATTTTTTTTGTAAAAAACTGTTTTATTTATGTGCAACGCAGGGTTCGCAACGCAGGATGTGCGCCGCAAGAGATATGCACCGCAGGAGATGTGCGCAACAGGAGATGTGCACCACAGGAGATGTGCGCAGCAGGAGATGTGCACCGCAGGAGATGTGCGCCGCAAGAGATGTGCACCGCAGGAGAAGTGCACGCAGGAGATTAGCACGCAGGAGATGTGCACCGCAGGATGTGTGCGCACAGTTTTTTTATTAATTTGAGTTAATTATTATAATTTATTTGTAAATAAATGTTTCATTTATGTGCAACGAAGGGTGTGCGCCGCAGGATGTGCACCGCAAGAGATATGCACCGCCGGAGATGTGCACAGCAGGAGATGTGCACCGCAGGAGATGTACACCGCAGGAGATGTGCGCAGCAGGAGATGTGCACCGCAGGAGATATGTACGCAGGAGATATGCGCCGCAGGAGATGAGTGCCGCAGGAGATGTGCGCGGCAGGATGTGTGCGGAGATGTGCACCGCAGGAGATGTGTGCAGCAGGAGATGTGCACCGCAGGAGATGTGTGCCGCAGGAGATGTGCACCGCAAGAGATGTGCGCAGCAAGAGATTGGCACGCAGGAGATGTGCGCCGCAGGTAGTGTGCGCACAGTTTTTTTATTAATTTTATTTATGTGCACCGCATGTTCTGCAATGCAGGAGATGTGCGCAGCAGGAGATTTGCGCCGCAGGATGTGTGCGCACAGTTTTTTTATTAATTTGAGTTAATTATTATAAATTTTTTGTAAATAAATGTTTCATTTATGTGCACCGCAGGGTGTGCGACGAGGGAGGGTCACTGCAGGAGATTTGCGCAGCAGGAGATGTGCGCCACTGGAGATGTGCGCCGCAGGAGATGTGCGCAGCAGGAGATGTGCCTCACAGGAGATGTGCAGAGCAGGAGATGTGCGCAGCAGGAGATGTGCAGAGCAGGAGATGTGCACGCAGGAGATGTGCACGCAGGAGATGTGCACGCAGGAGATGTGCGCCGCAGGAGATGTGCGCCGCAAGAGATGTACATAGCAGGAGATGTGCACGCAGGAGATGTGCGCCGCAGGAGATGTGCGCCGCAGGAGATGTACATAGCAGGAGATGTGCACCGCAGGAGATGTGCGCCGCAGGAGATGTGCGCCGCAGGATGTGTGCGCACAGTTTTTTTATTAATTTTATTTATGTGCATCTTATGTTCTGCAATGCAGGAGATGTGCGCAGCAGGAGATTTGCGCCGCAGGATGTGTGCGCACAGTTTTTTTATTAATTTGAGTTAATTATTATAATTTTCTTTTTAAATAAATGTTTCATTTATGTGCAACGCAGGGTGTGCGCCGCAGGATGTGCGCCGCAAGAGATGTGCACCGCAGGAGATGTGCGCAGCAGGAGATGTGCACTGCAGGAGATGTGCGCCGCAGGAGATGTGAGTCGCAGGAGATGTACATAGCAGGAGATGTGCGCCGCAGGCGATATGCGCAGCAGGAGATGTGTTCCGCAGTTTTTTTATTAATTTGATTTTATTTTTTTATTTTTTTGTAAATAAATGTTTCATTTATGTGCAACGCAGGGTGTGCGCCGCAGGAGGTGCGCCGCAAGAGATATGCACCGGCGGAGATGTGCGCAGCAGGAGATGTGCACCGCAGGAGATGTGTACGCAGGAGATATGCGCCGCAGGAGATGAGTGCCGCAAGAGATGTGCGCCGCAGGATGTGTGCGCACAGTTTTTTTAGGAATTTGAGTTAATTATTATTATTTTTTGTAAATAAATGTTTAATTTATGTGCACCGCAGGGTGTGCGATGAGGGAGGGTCACTGCAGGAGATTTGCGCAGCAGGAGATGTGCGCCACTGGAGATGTGCGCCGCAGGAGATGTGAACGCAGGAGATGTGCACGCAGGAGATGTGCGCCGCAGGAGATGTGCGCCGCAGGAGATGTACATAGCAGGAGATGTGCACGCAGGAGATGTGCGCCGCAGGAGATGTACAAAGCAGGAGATGTGCGCCGCAGGCGATATGCGCCACCGGAGATGTGCACCGCAGGAGATGTGCGCCGCAGGAGATCTGCACGCAGGAGATGTGCAACGCAGGAGATGTGCACAGCAGGAGATGTGCGCAGCAGGATGTGTGCACACAGTTTTTTTATTAATCTGATGTAATAATATTTTTTTGTAAATAAATGTTTTATTTATGTGCACCGCAGGGTGTGCGCCGCAGGATGTGCGCCGCAAGAGATGTGCACCGCAGGAGATTTGCGCAGCAGGAGATGTGCACCGCAGGAGATGTGTGCCGCAGAAGATGTGCGCAGCAGGAGATGTGCGTCACAGGAGATGTGCAGAGCAGGAGATGTGCGCAGCAGGAGATGTGCAGAGCAGGAGATGTGCGTTGCAGGATTAGTGCGCACAGTTTTTTTATTAAGTTGAGGTAATTATTATTTTTTTTTTGTAAGTAAATGTTTCATTTATGTGCACCGCAGTGTGTGCGCGCAAGAGATGTGCACCGCCGGAAATGTGCGCAGCAGGAGATGTGCACCGCAGGAGATGTGTACGCAGGAGATATGCGCCGCAGGAGATGTGCGCCGCAGGATGTGTGCGCACAGTTTTTTTAGGAATTTGAGTTAATTATTATTATTTTTTGTAAATAAATGTTTCATTTATGTGCACCGCAGGGTGTGCGACGAGGGAGGGTCACTGCAGGAGATTTGCGCAGCAGGAGATGTGCGCCACTGGAGATGTGCACCGCAGGAGATGTGCACGCAGGAGATGTGCACGCAGGAGATGGGCGCCGCAGGAGATGTGCGCCGCAGGAGATGTACATAGCAGGAAATGTGCACGCAGGAGATGTGCGCCGCAGGAGATGTGCGCCGCAGGAGATGTACATAGCAGGAGATGTGCACCGCAGGAGATGTGCACGCAGGAGATGTGCACGCAGGAGATGTGCGCCGCAGGAGATGTGCGCCGCAGGAGATTTGCGCCGCAGGATGTGTGCGCACAGTTTTTTTTATTAATTTGAGTTAATTATTATAATTTTCTTTTTAAATAAATGTTTCATTTATGTGCAACGCAGGGTGTGCGCCGCAGGATGTGCGCCGCAAGAGATGTGCACCGCAGGAGATGTGCGCAGCAGGAGATGTGCACTGCAGGAGATGTGCGCCGCAGGAGATGTGAGTCGCAGGAGATGTACATAGCAGGAGATGTGCGCCGCAGGCGATATGCGCAGCAGGAGATGTGTGCCGCAGTTTTTTTATTAATTTGATTTTATTTTTTTATTTTTTTGTAAATAAATGTTTCATTTATGTGCAACGCAGGGTGTGCGCCGCAGGAGGTGCGCCGCAAGAGATATGCACCGGCGGAGATGTGCGCAGCAGGAGATGTGCACCGCAGGAGATGTGTACGCAGGAGATATGCGCCGCAGGAGATGAGTGCCGCAAGAGATGTGCGCCGCAGGATGTGTGCGCACAGTTTTTTTAGGAATTTGAGTTAATTATTATTATTTTTTGTAAATAAATGTTTAATTTATGTGCACCGCAGGGTGTGCGATGAGGGAGGGTCACTGCAGGAGATTTGAGCAGCAGGAGATGTGCGCCACTGGAGATGTGCGCCGCAGGAGATGTGAACGCAGGAGATGTGCACGCAGGAGATGTACGCCGCAGGAGATGTGCGCCGCAGGAGATGTACATAGCAGGAGATGTGCACGCAGGAGATGTGCGCCGCAGGAGATGTACAAAGCAGGAGATGTGCGCCGCAGGCGATATGCGCCACCGGAGATGTGCACCGCAGGAGATGTGCGCCGCAGGAGATCTGCACGCAGGAGATGTGCAACGCAGGAGATGTGCACAGCAGGAGATGTGCGCAGCAGGATGTGTGCACACAGTTTTTTTATTAATTTGATGTAATAATATTTTTTTGTAAATAAATGTTTTATTTATGTGCACCGCAGGGTGTGCGCCGCAGGATGTGCGCCGCAAGAGATGTGCACCGCAGGAGATTTGCGCAGCAGGAGATGTGCACCGCAGGAGATGTGTGCCGCAGAAGATGTGCGCAGCAGGAGATGTGCGTCACAGGAGATGTGCAGAGCAGGAGATGTGCGCAGCAGGAGATGTGCAGAGCAGGAGATGTGCGTTGCAGGATTAGTGCGCACAGTTTTTTTATTAAGTTGAGGTAATTATTATTTTTTTTTTGTAAGTAAATGTTTCATTTATGTGCACCGCAGTGTGTGCGCCGCAAGAGATGTGCACCGCCGGAAATGTGCGCAGCAGGAGATGTGCGCCGCAGGAGATGTGCACCGCAAGAGATGTGCGCAGCAAGAGATTGGCACGCAGGAGATGTGCGCCGCAGGTAGTGTGCGCACAGTTTTTTTATTAATTTTATTTATGTGCACCGCATGTTCTGCAATGCAGGAGATGTGCGCAGCAGGAGATTTGCGCCGCAGGATGTGTGCGCACAGTTTTTTTATTAATTTGAGTTAATTATTATAAATTTTTTGTAAATAAATGTTTCATTTATGTGCACCGCAGGGTGTGCGACGAGGGAGGGTCACTGCAGGAGATTTGCGCAGCAGGAGATGTGCGCCACTGGAGATGTGCGCCGCAGGAGATGTGCGCAGCAGGAGATGTGCCTCACAGGAGATGTGCAGAGCAGGAGATGTGCGCAGCAGGAGATGTGCAGAGCAGGAGATGTGCACGCAGGAGATGTGCACGCAGGAGATGTGCACGCAGGAGATGTGCGCCGCAGGAGATGTGCGCCGCAAGAGATGTACATAGCAGGAGATGTGCACGCAGGAGATGTGCGCCGCAGGAGATGTGCGCCGCAGGAGATGTACATAGCAGGAGATGTGCACCGCAGGAGATGTGCGCCGCAGGAGATGTGCGCCGCAGGATGTGTGCGCACAGTTTTTTTATTAATTTTATTTATGTGCATCTTATGTTCTGCAATGCAGGAGATGTGCGCAGCAGGAGATTTGCGCCGCAGGATGTGTGCGCACAGTTTTTTTATTAATTTGAGTTAATTATTATAATTTTCTTTTTAAATAAATGTTTCATTTATGTGCAACGCAGGGTGTGCGCCGCAGGATGTGCGCCGCAAGAGATGTGCACCGCAGGAGATGTGCGCAGCAGGAGATGTGCACTGCAGGAGATGTGCGCCGCAGGAGATGTGAGTCGCAGGAGATGTACATAGCAGGAGATGTGCGCCGCAGGCGATATGCGCAGCAGGAGATGTGTTCCGCAGTTTTTTTATTAATTTGATTTTATTTTTTTATTTTTTTGTAAATAAATGTTTCATTTATGTGCAACGCAGGGTGTGCGCCGCAGGAGGTGCGCCGCAAGAGATATGCACCGGCGGAGATGTGCGCAGCAGGAGATGTGCACCGCAGGAGATGTGTACGCAGGAGATATGCGCCGCAGGAGATGAGTGCCGCAAGAGATGTGCGCCGCAGGATGTGTGCGCACAGTTTTTTTAGGAATTTGAGTTAATTATTATTATTTTTTGTAAATAAATGTTTAATTTATGTGCACCGCAGGGTGTGCGATGAGGGAGGGTCACTGCAGGAGATTTGCGCAGCAGGAGATGTGCGCCACTGGAGATGTGCGCCGCAGGAGATGTGAACGCAGGAGATGTGCACGCAGGAGATGTGCGCCGCAGGAGATGTGCGCCGCAGGAGATGTACATAGCAGGAGATGTGCACGCAGGAGATGTGCGCCGCAGGAGATGTACAAAGCAGGAGATGTGCGCCGCAGGCGATATGCGCCACCGGAGATGTGCACCGCAGGAGATGTGCGCCGCAGGAGATCTGCACGCAGGAGATGTGCAACGCAGGAGATTTGCGCAGCAGGAGATGTGCACCGCAGGAGATGTGTGCCGCAGAAGATGTGCGCAGCAGGAGATGTGCGTCACAGGAGATGTGCTGAGCAGGAGATGTGCGCAGCAGGAGATGTGCAGAGCAGGAGATGTGCGTTGCAGGATTAGTGCGCACAGTTTTTTTATTAAGTTGAGGTAATTATTATTTTTTTTTGTAAGTAAATGTTTCATTTATGTGCACCGCAGTGTGTGCGCCGCAAGAGATGTGCACCGCCGGAAATGTGCGCAGCAGGAGATGTGCACCGCAGGAGATGTGCGCCGCAGGCGATATGCGCAGCAGGAGATGTGTGCCGCAGTTTTTTTATTAATATGATTTAATTTTAATTTTTTTTGTAAATAACTGTTTTATTTATGTGCAACGCAGGGTTCGCAACGCAGGATGTGCGCCGCAAGAGATATGCACCGCAGGAGATGTGCGCAACAGGAGATGTGCACCACAGGAGATGTGCGCAGCAGGAGATGTGCACCGCAGGAGATGTGCGCCGCAAGAGATGTGCACCGCAGGAGAAGTGCACGCAGGAGATTAGCACGCAGGAGATGTGCGCCGCAGGATGTGTGCGCACAGTTTTTTTATTAATTTGAGTTAATTATTATAATTTATTTGTAAATAAATGTTTCATTTATGTGCAACGAAGGGTTTGCGCCGCAGGATGTGCACCGCAAGAGATATGCACCGCCGGAGATGTGCACAGCAGGAGATGTGCACCGCAGGAGATGTACACCGCAGGAGATGTGCGCAGCAGGAGATGTGCACCGCAGGAGATGTGTACGCAGGAGATATGCGCCGCAGGAGATGAGTGCCGCAGGAGATGTGCGCCGCAGGATGTGTGCGGAGATGTGCACCGCAGGAGATGTGTGCAGCAGGAGATGTGCACCGCAGGAGATGTGCGCCGCAGGAGATGTGCACCGCAAGAGATGTGCGCAGCAAGAGATTGGCACGCAGGAGATGTGCGCCGCAGGTAGTGTGCGCACAGTTTTTTTATTAATTTTATTTATGTGCACCGCATGTTCTGCAATGCAGGAGATGTGCGCAGCAGGAGATTTGCGCCGCAGGATGTGTGCGCACAGTTTTTTTATTAATTTGAGTTAATTATTATAAATTTTTTGTAAATAAATGTTTCATTTATGTGCACCGCAGGGTGTGCGACGAGGGAGGGTCACTGCAGGAGATTTGCGCAGCAGGAGATGTGCGCCACTGGAGATGTGCGCCGCAGGAGATGTGCGCAGCAGGAGATGTGCCTCACAGGAGATGTGCAGAGCAGGAGATGTGCGCAGCAGGAGATGTGCAGAGCAGGAGATGTGCACGCAGGAGATGTGCACGCAGGAGATGTGCGCCGCAGGAGATGTGCGACGCAAGAGATGTACATAGCAGGAGATGTGCACGCAGGAGATGTGCGCCGCAGGAGATGTGCGCCGCAGGAGATGTACATAGCAGGAGATGTGCACCGCAGGAGATGTGCGCCGCAGGAGATGTGCGCCGCAGGATGTGTGCGCACAGTTTTTTTATTAATTTTATTTATGTGCATCTTATGTTCTGCAATGCAGGAGATGTGCGCAGCAGGAGATTTGCGCCGCAGGATGTGTGCGCACAGTTTTTTTATTAATTTGAGTTAATTATTATAATTTTCTTTTTAAATAAATGTTTCATTTATGTGCAACGCAGGGTGTGCGCCGCAGGATGTGCGCCGCAAGAGATGTGCACCGCAGGAGATGTGCGCAGCAGGAGATGTGCACTGCAGGAGATGTGCGCCGCAGGAGATGTGAGTCGCAGGAGATGTACATAGCAGGAGATGTGCGCCGCAGGCGATATGCGCAGCAGGAGATGTGTGCCGCAGTTTTTTTATTAATTTGATTTTATTTTTCTATTTTTTTGTAAATAAATGTTTCATTTATGTGCAACGCAGGGTGTGCGCCGCAGGAGGTGCGCCGCAAGAGATATGCACCGGCGGAGATGTGCACAGCAGGAGATGTGCACCGCAGGAGATGTGTACGCAGGAGATATGCGCCGCAGGAGATGAGTGCCGCAAGAGATGTGCGCCGCAGGATGTGTGCGCACAGTTTTTTTAGGAATTTGAGTTAATTATTATTATTTTTTGTAAATAAATGTTTAATTTATGTGCACCGCAGGGTGTGCGATGAGGGAGGGTCACTGCAGGAGATTTGCGCAGCAGGAGATGTGCGCCACTGGAGATGTGCGCCGCAGGAGATGTGAACGCAGGAGATGTGCACGCAGGAGATGTGCGCCGCAGGAGATGTGCGCCGCAGGAGATGTACATAGCAGGAGATGTGCACGCAGGAGATGTGCGCCGCAGGAGATGTACAAAGCAGGAGATGTGCGCCGCAGGCGATATGCGCCACCGGAGATGTGCACCGCAGGAGATGTGCGCCGCAGGAGATCTGCACGCAGGAGATGTGCAACGCAGGAGATGTGCACAGCAGGAGATGTGCGCAGCAGGATGTGTGCACACAGTTTTTTTATTAATCTGATGTAATAATATTTTTTTGTAAATAAATGTTTTATTTATGTGCACCGCAGGGTGTGCGCCGCAGGATGTGCGCCGCAAGAGATGTGCACCGCAGGAGATTTGCGCAGCAGGAGATGTGCACCGCAGGAGATGTGTGCCGCAGAAGATGTGCGCAGCAGGAGATGTGCGTCACAGGAGATGTGCAGAGCAGGAGATGTGCGCAGCAGGAGATGTGCAGAGCAGGAGATGTGCGTTGCAGGATTAGTGCGCACAGTTTTTTTATTAAGTTGAGGTAATTATTATTTTTTTTTTGTAAGTAAATGTTTCATTTATGTGCACCGCAGTGTGTGCGCCGCAAGAGATGTGCACCGCCGGAAATGTGCGCAGCAGGAGATGTGCACCGCAGGAGATGTGTACGCAGGAGATATGCGCCGCAGGAGATGTGCGCCGCAGGATGTGTGCGCACAGTTTTTTTAGGAATTTGAGTTAATTATTATTATTTTTTGTAAATAAATGTTTCATTTATGTGCACCGCAGGGTGTGCGACGAGGGAGGGTCACTGCAGGAGATTTGCGCAGCAGGAGATGTGCGCCACTGGAGATGTGCACCGCAGGAGATGTGCACGCAGGAGATGTGCACGCAGGAGATGGGCGCCGCAGGAGATGTGCGCCGCAGGAGATGTACATAGCAGGAAATGTGCACGCAGGAGATGTGCGCCGCAGGAGATGTGCGCCGCAGGAGATGTACATAGCAGGAGATGTGCACCGCAGGAGATGTGCACGCAGGAGATGTGCACGCAGGAGATGTGCGCCGCAGGAGATGTGCGCCGCAGGAGATTTGCGCCGCAGGATGTGTGCGCACAGTTTTTTTATTAATTTGAGTTAATTATTATAATTTTCTTTTTAAATAAATGTTTCATTTATGTGCAACGCAGGGTGTGCGCCGCAGGATGTGCGCCGCAAGAGATGTGCACCGCAGGAGATGTGCGCAGCAGGAGATGTGCACTGCAGGAGATGTGCGCCGCAGGAGATGTGAGTCGCAGGAGATGTACATAGCAGGAGATGTGCGCCGCAGGCGATATGCGCAGCAGGAGATGTGTGCCGCAGTTTTTTTATTAATTTGATTTTATTTTTTTATTTTTTTGTAAATAAATGTTTCATTTATGTGCAACGCAGGGTGTGCGCCGCAGGAGGTGCGCCGCAAGAGATATGCACCGGCGGAGATGTGCGCAGCAGGAGATGTGCACCGCAGGAGATGTGTACGCAGGAGATTTGCGCCGCAGGAGATGAGTGCCGCAAGAGATGTGCGCCGCAGGATGTGTGCGCACAGTTTTTTTAGGAATTTGAGTTAATTATTATTATTTTTTGTAAATAAATGTTTAATTTATGTGCACCGCAGGGTGTGCGATGAGGGAGGGTCACTGCAGGAGATTTGAGCAGCAGGAGATGTGCGCCACTGGAGATGTGCGCCGCAGGAGATGTGAACGCAGGAGATGTGCACGCAGGAGATGTACGCCGCAGGAGATGTGCGCCGCAGGAGATGTACATAGCAGGAGATGTGCACGCAGGAGATGTGCGCCGCAGGAGATGTACAAAGCAGGAGATGTGCGCCGCAGGCGATATGCGCCACCGGAGATGTGCACCGCAGGAGATGTGCGCCGCAGGAGATCTGCACGCAGGAGATGTGCAACGCAGGAGATGTGCACAGCAGGAGATGTGCGCAGCAGGATGTGTGCACACAGTTTTTTTATTAATTTGATGTAATAATATTTTTTTGTAAATAAATGTTTTATTTATGTGCACCGCAGGGTGTGCGCCGCAGGATGTGCGCCGCAAGAGATGTGCACCGCAGGAGATTTGCGCAGCAGGAGATGTGCACCGCAGGAGATGTGTGCCGCAGAAGATGTGCGCAGCAGGAGATGTGCGTCACAGGAGATGTGCAGAGCAGGAGATGTGCGCAGCAGGAGATGTGCAGAGCAGGAGATGTGCGTTGCAGGATTAGTGCGCACAGTTTTTTTATTAAGTTGAGGTAATTATTATTTTTTTTTTGTAAGTAAATGTTTCATTTATGTGCACCGCAGTGTGTGCGCCGCAAGAGATGTGCACCGCCGGAAATGTGCGCAGCAGGAGATGTGCGCCGCAGGAGATGTGAACGCAGGAGATGTGCACGCAGGAGATGTACGCCGCAGGAGATGTGCGCCGCAGGAGATGTACATAGCAGGAGATGTGCACGCAGGAGATGTGCGCCGCAGGAGATGTACAAAGCAGGAGATGTGCGCCGCAGGCGATATGCGCCACCGGAGATGTGCAAAGCAGGAGATGTGCGCCGCAGGAGATCTGCACGCAGGAGATGTGCAACGCAGGAGATGTGCACAGCAGGAGATGTGCGCAGCAGGATGTGTGCACACAGTTTTTTTATTAATTTGATGTAATAATATTTTTTTGTAAATAAATGTTTTATTTATGTGCACCGCAGGGTGTGCGCCGCAGGATGTGCGCCGCAAGAGATGTGCACCGCAGGAGATTTGCGCAGCAGGAGATGTGCACCGCAGGAGATGTGTGCCGCAGAAGATGTGCGCAGCAGGAGATGTGCGTCACAGGAGATGTGCAGAGCAGGAGATGTGCGCAGCAGGAGATGTGCAGAGCAGGAGATGTGCGTTGCAGGATTAGTGCGCACAGTTTTTTTATTAAGTTGAGGTAATTATTATTTTTTTTTTGTAAGTAAATGTTTCATTTATGTGCACCGCAGTGTTTTCGCCGCAAGAGATGTGCACCTCCGGAAATGTGCGCAGCAGGAGATGTGCACCGCAGGAGATGTGTACGCAGGAGATATGCGCCGCAGGAGATGTGCGCCGCAGGATGTGTGCGCACAGTTTTTTTAGGAATTTGAGTTAATTATTATTATTTTTTGTAAATAAATGTTTCATTTATGTGCACCGCAGGGTGTGCGACGAGGGAGGGTCACTGCAGGAGATTTGCGCAGCAGGAGATGTGCGCCACTGGAGATGTGCACCGCAGGAGATGTGCACGCAGGAGATGTGCACGCAGGAGATGGGCGCCGCAGGAGATGTGCGCCGCAGGAGATGTACATAGCAGGAAATGTGCACGCAGGAGATGTGCGCCGCAGGAGATGTGCGCCGCAGGAGATGTACATAGCAGGAGATGTGCACCGCAGGAGATGTGCACGCAGGAGATGTGCACGCAGGAGATGTGCGCCGCAGGAGATGTGCGCCGCAGGAGATGTACATAGCAGGAGATATGCACGCAGTAGATGTGCGCCGCAGGAGATGTGCGCCGCAGGAGATGTACATAGCAGGAGATGTGCACCGCAGGAGATGTGCGCCGCAGGAGATGTGCGCCGCAGGATGTGTGCGCACAGTTTTTTTATTAATTTTATTTATGTGCATCTTATGTTCTGCAATGCAGGATATGTGCGCAGCAGGAGATATGCACCGCAGGAGATGTACAGAGCAGGAGATGTGCGCAGCAGGAGATGTGCAGAGCAGGAGATATGCGTTGCAGGATTAGTGCGCACAGTTTTTTTATTAATTTGAGTTAATTATTATTTTTTTTTTGTAAGTAAATGTTTCATTTATGTGCACCGCAGGGTGTGCGCCGCAAGAGATGTGCACCGCCGGAAATGTGCGCAGCAGGACATGTGCACCGCAGGAGATGTGCGCAGCCGGAGATGTGTGCCGCAGGAGATGTGCTCAGCAGGAGATGTGCACCACTTGAGATGTGCGCTGCAGGAGATGTGCGCCGCAGGCGATATGCGCAGCAGGAGATGTGTGCCGCAGTTTTTTTATTAATATGATTTAATTTTAATTTTTTTGTAAATAACTGTTTTATTTATGTGCAACGCAGGGTTCGCAACGCACGATGTGCGCCGCAAGAGATATGCACCGCAGGAGATGTGCGCAGTAGGAGATGTGCACCGCAGGAGATGTGCGCCGCAGGAGATGTGCATCGCAGGAGAAGTGCACGCAGGAGATTAGCACGCAGGAGATGTGCGCCGCAGGATGTGTGCGCACAGTTTTTTTATTAATTTGAGTTAATTATTATAATTTATTTGTAAATAAATGTTTCATTTATGTGCAACGAAGGGTGTGCGCCGCCGCCGGAGATGTGCACGGCAGGAGATGTGCACCGCAGGAGATGTACACCGCAGGAGATGTGCGCCGCAGGAGATGTACATAGCAGGAGATGTGCACGCAGGAGATGTGCGCCGCAGGAGATGTACAAAGCAGGAGATGTGCGCCGCAGGCGATATGCGCCACCGGAGATGTGCACCGCAGGAGATGTGCGCCGCAGGAGATCTGCACGCAGGAGATGTGCAACGCAGGAGATGTGCAAAGCAGGAGATGTGCGCAGCAGGATGTGTGCACACAGTTTTTTTATTAATTTGATGTAATAATATTTTTTTGTAAATAAATGTTTTATTTATGTGCACCGCAGGGTGTGCGCCGCAGGATGTGCGCCGCAAGAGATGTGCACCGCAGGAGATGTGCGCCGCAAGAGATGTGCACCGCCGGAAATGTGCGCAGCAGGATAATGTGCACCGCAGGAGATGTGTACGCAGGAGATATGCGCCGCAGGAGATGAGTGCCGCAGGAGATGTGCGCCGCAGGATGTGTGCGCACAGTTTTTTTAGGAATTTGAGTTAATTATTATTATTTTTTGTAAATAAATGTTTGATTTATGTGCACCGCAGGGTGTGCGACGAGGGAGGGTCACTGCATGAGATTTGCGCAGCAGGAGATGTGCGCCACTGGAGATGTGCACCGCAGGAGATGTGCACGCAGGAGATGTGCGCCGCAGGAGATGTGCGCCGCAGGAGATGTACATAGCAGGAGATGTGCACGCAGGAGATGTGCGCCGCAGGAGATGTACAAAGCAGGAGATGTGCGCCGCAGGCGATATGCGCCACCGGAGATGTGCACCGCAGGAGATGTGTGCCGCAGGAGATCTGCACGCAGGAGATGTGCAACGCAGGAGATGTGCACAGCAGGAGATTTGCGCAGCAGGATGTGTGCACACAGTTTTTTTATTAATTTGATGTAATAATATTTTTTTGTAAATAAATGTTTCATTTATGTGCACCGCAGGGTCTGCGCCGCAGGATGTGCGCCGCAAGAGATGTGCACTGCAGGAGATGTGCGGAGCAGGAGATGTGCACCGCAGGAGATGTGTGCCGCAGAAGATGTGCGCAGCAGGAGATGTGCAGAGCAGGAGATGTGCGCAGCAGGAGATGTGCAGAGCAGGAGATGTGCGCTGCAGGATTAGAGCTCACAGTTTTTTTATTAATTTGAGTTAATTATTATTTTTTTTTGTAAGTAAATGTTTCATTTATGTGCAACGCAGGGTGTGCGCCACAAGAGATGTGCACCGCCGGAAATGTGCGCAGCAGGAGATGTGCACCGCAGGAGATGTGCGCAGCAGGAGATGTGTACCGCAGGAGATGTGCTCAGCAGGAGATGTGCACCACTTGAGATGTGCGCTGCAGGAGATGTGCGCCGCAGGCGATATGCGCAGCAGGAGATGTGTGCCGCAGTTTTTTTATTAATATGATTTAATTTTAATTTTTTTTGTAAATAACTGTTTTATTTATGTGCAACGCAGGGTTCGCAACGCAGGATGTGCACCGCAAGAGATATGCACCGCCGGAGATGTGCACAGCAGGAGATGTGCACCGCAGGAGATGTACACCGCAGGAGATGTGCGCAGCAGGAGATGTGCACCGCAGGAGATGTGTACGCAGGAGATATGCGCCGCAGGAGATGAGTGCCGCAGGAGATGTGCGCCGCAGGATGTGTGCGGAGATGTGCACCGCAGGAGATGTGCGCAGCAGGAGATGTGCACCGCAGGAGATGTGCGCCGCAGGAGATGTGCACCGCAAGAGATGTGCGCAGCAAGAGATTGGCACGCAGGAGATGTGCGCCGCAGGTAGTGTGCGCACAGTTTTTTTATTAATTTTATTTATGTGCACCGCATGTTCTGCAATGCAGGAGATGTGCGCAGCAGGAGATTTGCGCCGCAGGATGTGTGCGCACAGTTTTTTTATTAATTTGAGTTAATTATTATAAATTTTTTGTAAATAAATGTTGCATTTATGTGCACCGCAGGGTGTGCGACGAGGAGGGTCACTGCAGGAGATTTGCGCAGCAGGAGATGTGCGCCACTGGAGATGTGCGCCGCAGGAGATGTGCGCAGCAGGAGATGTGCCTCACAGGAGATGTGCAGAGCAGGAGATGTGCGCAGCAGGAGATGTGCAGAGCAGGAGATGTGCACGCAGGAGATGTGCACGCAGGAGATGTGCACGCAGGAGATGTGCGCCGCAGGAGATGTGCGCCGCAGGAGATGTACATAGCAGGAGATGTGCACGCAGGAGATGTGCGCCGCAGGAGATGTGCGCCGCAGGAGATGTACATAGCAGGAGATGTGCACCGCAGGAGATGTGCGCCGCAGGAGATGTGCGCCGCAGGATGTGTGCGCACAGTTTTTTTATTAATTTTATTTATGTGCATCTTATGTTCTGCAATGCAGGAGATGTGCGCAGCAGGAGATTTGCGCCGCAGGATGTGTGCGCACAGTTTTTTTATTAATTTGAGTTAATTATTATAATTTTCTTTTTAAATAAATGTTTCATTTATGTGCAACGCAGGGTGTGCGCCGCAGGATGTGTGCCGCAAGAGATGTTTACCGCAGGAGATGTGCGCAGCAGGAGATGTGCACTGCAGGAGATGTGCGCCGCAGGAGATGTGAGTCGCAGGAGATGTACATAGCAGGAGATGTGCGCCGCAGGCGATATGCGCAGCAGGAGATGTGTGCCGCAGTTTTTTTATTAATTTGATTTTATTTTTTTATTTTTTTGTAAATAAATGTTTCATATATGTGCAACGCAGGGTGTGCGCCGCAGGAGGTGCGCCGCAAGAGTAATGCACCGGCGGAGATGTGCGCAGCAGGAGATGTGCACCGCAGGAGATGTGTACGCAGGAGATATGCGCCGCAGGAGATGAGTGCCGCAAGAGATGTGCGCCGCAGGATGTGTGCGCACAGTTTTTTTAGGAATTTGAGTTAATTATTATTATTTTTTGTAAATAAATGTTTAATTTATGTGCACCGCAGGGTGTGCGATGAGGGAGGGTCACTGCAGGAGATTTGCGCAGCAGGAGATGTAGGCCACTGGAGATGTGCGCCGCAGGAGATGTGAACGCAGGAGATGTGCACGCAGGAGATGTGCGCCGCAGGAGATGTGCGCCGCAGGAGATGTACATAGCAGGAGATGTGCACGCAGGAGATGTGCGCCGCAGGAGATGTACAAAGCAGGAGATGTGCGCCGCAGGCGATTTGCGCCACCGGAGATGTGCACCGCAGGAGATGTGCGCCGCAGGAGATCTGCACGCAGGAGATGTGCAACGCAGGAGATGTGCACAGCAGGAGATGTGCGCAGCAGGATGTGTGCACACAGTTTTTTTATTAATTTGATGTAATAATATTTTTTGTAAATAAATGTTTTATTTATGTGCACCGCAGGGTGTGCGCCGCAGGATGTGCGCCGCAAGAGATGTGCACCGCAGGAGATTTGCGCAGCAGGAGATGTGCACCGCAGGAGATGTGTGCCGCAGAAGATGTGCGCAGCAGGAGATGTGCGCAGCAGGAGATGTGCAGAGCAGGAGATGTGCGTTGCAGGATTAGTGCGCACAGTTTTTTTATTAAGTTGAGGTAATTATTTTTTTTTTTTTGTAAGTAAATGTTTCATTTATGTGCACCGCAGTGTGTGCGCCGCAAGAGATGTGCACCGCCGGAAATGTGCGCAGCAGGAGATGTGCACCGCAGGAGATGTGTACGCAGGAGATATGCGCCGCAGGAGATGTGCGCCGCAGGATGTGTGCGCACAGTTTTTTTAGGAATTTGAGTTAATTATTATTATTTTTTGTAAATAAATGTTTCATTTATGTGCACCGCAGGGTGTGCGACGAGGGAGGGTCACTGCAGGAGATTTGCGCAGCAGGAGATGTGCGCCACTGGAGATGTGCACCGCAGGAGATGTGCACGCAGGAGATGTGCACGCAGGAGATGTGCGCCGCAGGAGATGTGCGCCGCAGGAGATGTACATAGCAGGAAATGTGCACGCAGGAGATGTGCGCCGCAGGAGATGTGCGCCGCAGGAGATGTACATAGCAGGAGATGTGCACCGCAGGAGATGTGCACGCAGGAGATGTGCACGCAGGAGATGTGCGCCGCAGGAGATGTGCGCCGCAGGAGATGTACATAGCAGGAGATATGCACGCAGTAGATGTGCGCCGCAGGAGATGTGCGCCGCAGGAGATGTACATAGCAGGAGATGTGCACCGCAGGAGATGTGCGCCGCAGGAGATGTGCGCCGCAGGATGTGTGAGCACAGTTTTTTTTATTAATTTGAGTTAATTATTATAATTTATTTGTAAATAAATGTTTCATTTATGTGCAACGAAGGGTGTGCGCCGCAGGATGTGCACCGCAAGAGATATGCACCGCCGGAGATGTGCACAGCAGGAGATGTGCACCGCAGGAGATGTACACCGCAGGAGATGTGCGCAGCAGGAGATGTGCACCGCAGGAGATGTGTACGCAGGAGATATGCGCCGCAGGAGATGAGTGCCGCAGGAGATGTGCGCCGCAGGATGTGTGCGGAGATGTGCACCGCAGGAGATGTGCGCAGCAGGAGATGTGCACCGCAGGAGATGTGCGCCGCAGGAGATGTGCACCGCAAGAGATGTGCGCAGCAAGAGATTGGCACGCAGGAGATGTGCGCCGCAGGTAGTGTGCGCACAGTTTTTTTATTAATTTTATTTATGTGCACCGCATGTTCTGCAATGCAGGAGGTGTGCGCAGCAGGAGATTTGCGCCGCAGGATGTGTGCGCACAGTTTTTTTATTAATTTGAGTTAATTATTATACATTTTTTGTAAATAAATGTTTCATTTATGTGCAACGAAGGGTGTGCGCCACAGGATGTGTGCCGCAAGAGATGTGCACCGCCGGAGATGTGCGCAGCAGGAGATGTGCACCGCAGGAGATGTGCACCGCAGGAGATGTGCGCAGCATGAGATGTGCACCGCAGGAGATGTGTACGCAGGAGATGTGCGCCGCAGGAGATGTGCGCCGCAGGATGTGTGCGCACAGTTTTTTTATTAATTTTATTTATGTGCATCTTATGTTCTGCAATGCAAGAGATGTGCGCAGCAGGAGATTTGCGCCGCAGGATGTGTGCGCACAGTTTTTTTATTAATTTGAGTTAATTATTATAATTTTTTGTAAATAAATGTTTCATTTATGTGCAACGCAGGGTGTGCGCCGCAGGATGTGCGCCGCAAGAGATGTGCACCGCAGGAGATGTGCGCAGCAGGAGATGTGCACTGCAGGAGATGTGCGCCGCAGGAGATGTGAGTCGCAGGAGATGTACATAGCAGGAGATGTGCGCCGCAGGCGATATGCGCAGCAGGAGATGTGTGCCGCAGTTTTTTTATTAATTTGATTTTATTTTTTTATTGTTTTGTAAATAAATGTTTCATTTATGTGCAACGCAGGGTGTTTTCGCCGCAGGATGTGCGCCGCAAGAGATATGCACCGGCGGAGATGTGCGCAGCAGGAGATGTGCACCGCAGGAGATGTGTACGCAGGAGATATGCGCCGCAGGAGATGAGTGCCGCAGGAGATGTGCGCCGCAGGCTGTGTGCGCACAGTTTTTTTAGGAATTTGAGTTAATTATTATTATTTTTTGTAAATAAATGTTTCATTTATGTGCACCGCAGGGTGTGCGACGAGGGAGGGTCACTGCAGGAGATTTGCGCAGCAGGAGATGTGCGCCACTGGAGATGTGCACCGCAGGAGATGTGCACGCAGGAGATGTGCACGCAGGAGATGTGCGCCGCAGGAGATGTGCGCCGCAGGAGATGTACATAGCAGGAGATGTGCACGCAGGACATGTGCGCCGCAGGAGATGTACAAAGCAGGAGATGTGCGCCGCAGGCGATATGCGCCACCGGAGATGTGCACCGCAGGAGATGTGCGCCGCAGGAGATCTGCACGCAGGAGATGTGCAACGCAGGAGATGTGCACAGCAGGAGATGTGCGCAGCAGGATGTGTGCACACAGTTTTTTTATTAATCTGATGTAATAATATTTTTTTGTAAATAAATGTTTTATTTATGTGCACCGCAGGGTGTGCGCCGCAGGATGTGCGCCGCAAGAGATGTGCACCGCAGGAGATTTGCGCAGCAGGAGATGTGCACCGCAGGAGATGTGTGCCGCAGAAGATGTGCGCAGCAGGAGATGTGCGTCACAGGAGATGTGCAGAGCAGGAGATGTGCGCAGCAGGAGATGTGCAGAGCAGGAGATGTGCGTTGCAGGATTAGTGCGCACAGTTTTTTTATTAAGTTGAGGTAATTATTATTTTTTTTTTGTAAGTAAATGTTTCATTTATGTGCACCGCAGTGTGTGCGCCGCAAGAGATGTGCACCGCCGGAAATGTGCGCAGCAGGAGATGTGCACCGCAGGAGATGTGTACGCAGGAGATATGCGCCGCAGGAGATGTGCGCCGCAGGATGTGTGCGCACAGTTTTTTTAGGAATTTGAGTTAATTATTATTATTTTTTGTAAATAAATGTTTCATTTATGTGCACCGCAGGGTGTGCGACGAGGGAGGGTCACTGCAGGAGATTTGCGCAGCAGGAGATGTGCGCCACTGGAGATGTGCACCGCAGGAGATGTGCACGCAGGAGATGTGCACGCAGGAGATGGGCGCCGCAGGAGATGTGCGCCGCAGGAGATGTACATAGCAGGAAATGTGCACGCAGGAGATGTGCGCCGCAGGAGATGTGCGCCGCAGGAGATGTACATAGCAGGAGATGTGCACCGCAGGAGATGTGCACGCAGGAGATGTGCACGCAGGAGATGTGCGCCGCAGGAGATGTGCGCCGCAGGAGATTTGCGCCGCAGGATGTGTGCGCACAGTTTTTTTATTAATTTGAGTTAATTATTATAATTTTCTTTTTAAATAAATGTTTCATTTATGTGCAACGCAGGGTGTGCGCCGCAGGATGTGCGCCGCAAGAGATGTGCACCGCAGGAGATGTGCGCAGCAGGAGATGTGCACTGCAGGAGATGTGCGCCGCAGGAGATGTGAGTCGCAGGAGATGTACATAGCAGGAGATGTGCGCCGCAGGCGATATGCGCAGCAGGAGATGTGTGCCGCAGTTTTTTTATTAATTTGATTTTATTTTTTTATTTTTTTGTAAATAAATGTTTCATTTATGTGCAACGCAGGGTGTGCGCCGCAGGAGGTGCGCCGCAAGAGATATGCACCGGCGGAGATGTGCGCAGCAGGAGATGTGCACCGCAGGAGATGTGTACGCAGGAGATATGCGCCGCAGGAGATGAGTGCCGCAAGAGATGTGCGCCGCAGGATGTGTGCGCACAGTTTTTTTAGGAATTTGAGTTAATTATTATTATTTTTTGTAAATAAATGTTTAATTTATGTGCACCGCAGGGTGTGCGATGAGGGAGGGTCACTGCAGGAGATTTGAGCAGCAGGAGATGTGCGCCACTGGAGATGTGCGCCGCAGGAGATGTGAACGCAGGAGATGTGCACGCAGGAGATGTACGCCGCAGGAGATGTGCGCCGCAGGAGATGTACATAGCAGGAGATGTGCACGCAGGAGATGTGCGCCGCAGGAGATGTACAAAGCAGGAGATGTGCGCCGCAGGCGATATGCGCCACCGGAGATGTGCACCGCAGGAGATGTGCGCCGCAGGAGATCTGCACGCAGGAGATGTGCAACGCAGGAGATGTGCACAGCAGGAGATGTGCGCAGCAGGATGTGTGCACACAGTTTTTTTATTAATTTGATGTAATAATATTTTTTTGTAAATAAATGTTTTATTTATGTGCACCGCAGGGTGTGCGCCGCAGGATGTGCGCCGCAAGAGATGTGCACCGCAGGAGATTTGCGCAGCAGGAGATGTGCACCGCAGGAGATGTGTGCCGCAGAAGATGTGCGCAGCAGGAGATGTGCGTCACAGGAGATGTGCAGAGCAGGAGATGTGCGCAGCAGGAGATGTGCAGAGCAGGAGATGTGCGTTGCAGGATTAGTGCGCACAGTTTTTTTATTAAGTTGAGGTAATTATTATTTTTTTTTTGTAAGTAAATGTTTCATTTATGTGCACCGCAGTGTGTGCGCCGCAAGAGATGTGCACCGCCGGAAATGTGCGCAGCAGGAGATGTGCGCCGCAGGAGATGTGCACCGCAAGAGATGTGCGCAGCAAGAGATTGGCACGCAGGAGATGTGCGCCGCAGGTAGTGTGCGCACAGTTTTTTTATTAATTTTATTTATGTGCACCGCATGTTCTGCAATGCAGGAGATGTGCGCAGCAGGAGATTTGCGCCGCAGGATGTGTGCGCACAGTTTTTTTATTAATTTGAGTTAATTATTATAAATTTTTTGTAAATAAATGTTTCA
Organism: Pleuronectes platessa; assembly: GCF_947347685.1. Lineage (NCBI taxonomy): Eukaryota > Metazoa > Chordata > Actinopteri > Pleuronectiformes > Pleuronectidae > Pleuronectes > Pleuronectes platessa. The sequence goes on from NW_026518996.1 coordinate 104,563, forward strand.
TTTATGTGCACCGCAGGGTGTGCGACGAGGGAGGGTCACTGCAGGAGATTTGCGCAGCAGGAGATGTGCGCCACTGGAGATGTGCGCCGCAGGAGATGTGCGCAGCAGGAGATGTGCCTCACAGGAGATGTGCAGAGCAGGAGATGTGCGCAGCAGGAGATGTGCAGAGCAGGAGATGTGCACGCAGGAGATGTGCACGCAGGAGATGTGCACGCAGGAGATGTGCGCCGCAGGAGATGTGCGCCGCAAGAGATGTACATAGCAGGAGATGTGCACGCAGGAGATGTGCGCCGCAGGAGATGTGCGCCGCAGGAGATGTACATAGCAGGAGATGTGCACCGCAGGAGATGTGCGCCGCAGGAGATGTGCGCCGCAGGATGTGTGCGCACAGTTTTTTTATTAATTTTATTTATGTGCATCTTATGTTCTGCAATGCAGGAGATGTGCGCAGCAGGAGATTTGCGCCGCAGGATGTGTGCGCACAGTTTTTTTATTAATTTGAGTTAATTATTATAATTTTCTTTTTAAATAAATGTTTCATTTATGTGCAACGCAGGGTGTGCGCCGCAGGATGTGCGCCGCAAGAGATGTGCACCGCAGGAGATGTGCGCAGCAGGAGATGTGCACTGCAGGAGATGTGCGCCGCAGGAGATGTGAGTCGCAGGAGATGTACATAGCAGGAGATGTGCGCCGCAGGCGATATGCGCAGCAGGAGATGTGTTCCGCAGTTTTTTTATTAATTTGATTTTATTTTTTTATTTTTTTGTAAATAAATGTTTCATTTATGTGCAACGCAGGGTGTGCGCCGCAGGAGGTGCGCCGCAAGAGATATGCACCGGCGGAGATGTGCGCAGCAGGAGATGTGCACCGCAGGAGATGTGTACGCAGGAGATATGCGCCGCAGGAGATGAGTGCCGCAAGAGATGTGCGCCGCAGGATGTGTGCGCACAGTTTTTTTAGGAATTTGAGTTAATTATTATTATTTTTTGTAAATAAATGTTTAATTTATGTGCACCGCAGGGTGTGCGATGAGGGAGGGTCACTGCAGGAGATTTGCGCAGCAGGAGATGTGCGCCACTGGAGATGTGCGCCGCAGGAGATGTGAACGCAGGAGATGTGCACGCAGGAGATGTGCGCCGCAGGAGATGTGCGCCGCAGGAGATGTACATAGCAGGAGATGTGCACGCAGGAGATGTGCGCCGCAGGAGATGTACAAAGCAGGAGATGTGCGCCGCAGGCGATATGCGCCACCGGAGATGTGCACCGCAGGAGATGTGCGCCGCAGGAGATCTGCACGCAGGAGATGTGCAACGCAGGAGATTTGCGCAGCAGGAGATGTGCACCGCAGGAGATGTGTGCCGCAGAAGATGTGCGCAGCAGGAGATGTGCGTCACAGGAGATGTGCTGAGCAGGAGATGTGCGCAGCAGGAGATGTGCAGAGCAGGAGATGTGCGTTGCAGGATTAGTGCGCACAGTTTTTTTATTAAGTTGAGGTAATTATTATTTTTTTTTGTAAGTAAATGTTTCATTTATGTGCACCGCAGTGTGTGCGCCGCAAGAGATGTGCACCGCCGGAAATGTGCGCAGCAGGAGATGTGCACCGCAGGAGATGTGCGCCGCAGGCGATATGCGCAGCAGGAGATGTGTGCCGCAGTTTTTTTATTAATATGATTTAATTTTAATTTTTTTTGTAAATAACTGTTTTATTTATGTGCAACGCAGGGTTCGCAACGCAGGATGTGCGCCGCAAGAGATATGCACCGCAGGAGATGTGCGCAACAGGAGATGTGCACCACAGGAGATGTGCGCAGCAGGAGATGTGCACCGCAGGAGATGTGCGCCGCAAGAGATGTGCACCGCAGGAGAAGTGCACGCAGGAGATTAGCACGCAGGAGATGTGCGCCGCAGGATGTGTGCGCACAGTTTTTTTATTAATTTGAGTTAATTATTATAATTTATTTGTAAATAAATGTTTCATTTATGTGCAACGAAGGGTTTGCGCCGCAGGATGTGCACCGCAAGAGATATGCACCGCCGGAGATGTGCACAGCAGGAGATGTGCACCGCAGGAGATGTACACCGCAGGAGATGTGCGCAGCAGGAGATGTGCACCGCAGGAGATGTGTACGCAGGAGATATGCGCCGCAGGAGATGAGTGCCGCAGGAGATGTGCGCCGCAGGATGTGTGCGGAGATGTGCACCGCAGGAGATGTGTGCAGCAGGAGATGTGCACCGCAGGAGATGTGCGCCGCAGGAGATGTGCACCGCAAGAGATGTGCGCAGCAAGAGATTGGCACGCAGGAGATGTGCGCCGCAGGTAGTGTGCGCACAGTTTTTTTATTAATTTTATTTATGTGCACCGCATGTTCTGCAATGCAGGAGATGTGCGCAGCAGGAGATTTGCGCCGCAGGATGTGTGCGCACAGTTTTTTTATTAATTTGAGTTAATTATTATAAATTTTTTGTAAATAAATGTTTCATTTATGTGCACCGCAGGGTGTGCGACGAGGGAGGGTCACTGCAGGAGATTTGCGCAGCAGGAGATGTGCGCCACTGGAGATGTGCGCCGCAGGAGATGTGCGCAGCAGGAGATGTGCCTCACAGGAGATGTGCAGAGCAGGAGATGTGCGCAGCAGGAGATGTGCAGAGCAGGAGATGTGCACGCAGGAGATGTGCACGCAGGAGATGTGCGCCGCAGGAGATGTGCGACGCAAGAGATGTACATAGCAGGAGATGTGCACGCAGGAGATGTGCGCCGCAGGAGATGTGCGCCGCAGGAGATGTACATAGCAGGAGATGTGCACCGCAGGAGATGTGCGCCGCAGGAGATGTGCGCCGCAGGATGTGTGCGCACAGTTTTTTTATTAATTTTATTTATGTGCATCTTATGTTCTGCAATGCAGGAGATGTGCGCAGCAGGAGATTTGCGCCGCAGGATGTGTGCGCACAGTTTTTTTATTAATTTGAGTTAATTATTATAATTTTCTTTTTAAATAAATGTTTCATTTATGTGCAACGCAGGGTGTGCGCCGCAGGATGTGCGCCGCAAGAGATGTGCACCGCAGGAGATGTGCGCAGCAGGAGATGTGCACTGCAGGAGATGTGCGCCGCAGGAGATGTGAGTCGCAGGAGATGTACATAGCAGGAGATGTGCGCCGCAGGCGATATGCGCAGCAGGAGATGTGTGCCGCAGTTTTTTTATTAATTTGATTTTATTTTTCTATTTTTTTGTAAATAAATGTTTCATTTATGTGCAACGCAGGGTGTGCGCCGCAGGAGGTGCGCCGCAAGAGATATGCACCGGCGGAGATGTGCACAGCAGGAGATGTGCACCGCAGGAGATGTGTACGCAGGAGATATGCGCCGCAGGAGATGAGTGCCGCAAGAGATGTGCGCCGCAGGATGTGTGCGCACAGTTTTTTTAGGAATTTGAGTTAATTATTATTATTTTTTGTAAATAAATGTTTAATTTATGTGCACCGCAGGGTGTGCGATGAGGGAGGGTCACTGCAGGAGATTTGCGCAGCAGGAGATGTGCGCCACTGGAGATGTGCGCCGCAGGAGATGTGAACGCAGGAGATGTGCACGCAGGAGATGTGCGCCGCAGGAGATGTGCGCCGCAGGAGATGTACATAGCAGGAGATGTGCACGCAGGAGATGTGCGCCGCAGGAGATGTACAAAGCAGGAGATGTGCGCCGCAGGCGATATGCGCCACCGGAGATGTGCACCGCAGGAGATGTGCGCCGCAGGAGATCTGCACGCAGGAGATGTGCAACGCAGGAGATGTGCACAGCAGGAGATGTGCGCAGCAGGATGTGTGCACACAGTTTTTTTATTAATCTGATGTAATAATATTTTTTTGTAAATAAATGTTTTATTTATGTGCACCGCAGGGTGTGCGCCGCAGGATGTGCGCCGCAAGAGATGTGCACCGCAGGAGATTTGCGCAGCAGGAGATGTGCACCGCAGGAGATGTGTGCCGCAGAAGATGTGCGCAGCAGGAGATGTGCGTCACAGGAGATGTGCAGAGCAGGAGATGTGCGCAGCAGGAGATGTGCAGAGCAGGAGATGTGCGTTGCAGGATTAGTGCGCACAGTTTTTTTATTAAGTTGAGGTAATTATTATTTTTTTTTTGTAAGTAAATGTTTCATTTATGTGCACCGCAGTGTGTGCGCCGCAAGAGATGTGCACCGCCGGAAATGTGCGCAGCAGGAGATGTGCACCGCAGGAGATGTGTACGCAGGAGATATGCGCCGCAGGAGATGTGCGCCGCAGGATGTGTGCGCACAGTTTTTTTAGGAATTTGAGTTAATTATTATTATTTTTTGTAAATAAATGTTTCATTTATGTGCACCGCAGGGTGTGCGACGAGGGAGGGTCACTGCAGGAGATTTGCGCAGCAGGAGATGTGCGCCACTGGAGATGTGCACCGCAGGAGATGTGCACGCAGGAGATGTGCACGCAGGAGATGGGCGCCGCAGGAGATGTGCGCCGCAGGAGATGTACATAGCAGGAAATGTGCACGCAGGAGATGTGCGCCGCAGGAGATGTGCGCCGCAGGAGATGTACATAGCAGGAGATGTGCACCGCAGGAGATGTGCACGCAGGAGATGTGCACGCAGGAGATGTGCGCCGCAGGAGATGTGCGCCGCAGGAGATTTGCGCCGCAGGATGTGTGCGCACAGTTTTTTTATTAATTTGAGTTAATTATTATAATTTTCTTTTTAAATAAATGTTTCATTTATGTGCAACGCAGGGTGTGCGCCGCAGGATGTGCGCCGCAAGAGATGTGCACCGCAGGAGATGTGCGCAGCAGGAGATGTGCACTGCAGGAGATGTGCGCCGCAGGAGATGTGAGTCGCAGGAGATGTACATAGCAGGAGATGTGCGCCGCAGGCGATATGCGCAGCAGGAGATGTGTGCCGCAGTTTTTTTATTAATTTGATTTTATTTTTTTATTTTTTTGTAAATAAATGTTTCATTTATGTGCAACGCAGGGTGTGCGCCGCAGGAGGTGCGCCGCAAGAGATATGCACCGGCGGAGATGTGCGCAGCAGGAGATGTGCACCGCAGGAGATGTGTACGCAGGAGATTTGCGCCGCAGGAGATGAGTGCCGCAAGAGATGTGCGCCGCAGGATGTGTGCGCACAGTTTTTTTAGGAATTTGAGTTAATTATTATTATTTTTTGTAAATAAATGTTTAATTTATGTGCACCGCAGGGTGTGCGATGAGGGAGGGTCACTGCAGGAGATTTGAGCAGCAGGAGATGTGCGCCACTGGAGATGTGCGCCGCAGGAGATGTGAACGCAGGAGATGTGCACGCAGGAGATGTACGCCGCAGGAGATGTGCGCCGCAGGAGATGTACATAGCAGGAGATGTGCACGCAGGAGATGTGCGCCGCAGGAGATGTACAAAGCAGGAGATGTGCGCCGCAGGCGATATGCGCCACCGGAGATGTGCACCGCAGGAGATGTGCGCCGCAGGAGATCTGCACGCAGGAGATGTGCAACGCAGGAGATGTGCACAGCAGGAGATGTGCGCAGCAGGATGTGTGCACACAGTTTTTTTATTAATTTGATGTAATAATATTTTTTTGTAAATAAATGTTTTATTTATGTGCACCGCAGGGTGTGCGCCGCAGGATGTGCGCCGCAAGAGATGTGCACCGCAGGAGATTTGCGCAGCAGGAGATGTGCACCGCAGGAGATGTGTGCCGCAGAAGATGTGCGCAGCAGGAGATGTGCGTCACAGGAGATGTGCAGAGCAGGAGATGTGCGCAGCAGGAGATGTGCAGAGCAGGAGATGTGCGTTGCAGGATTAGTGCGCACAGTTTTTTTATTAAGTTGAGGTAATTATTATTTTTTTTTTGTAAGTAAATGTTTCATTTATGTGCACCGCAGTGTGTGCGCCGCAAGAGATGTGCACCGCCGGAAATGTGCGCAGCAGGAGATGTGCGCCGCAGGAGATGTGAACGCAGGAGATGTGCACGCAGGAGATGTACGCCGCAGGAGATGTGCGCCGCAGGAGATGTACATAGCAGGAGATGTGCACGCAGGAGATGTGCGCCGCAGGAGATGTACAAAGCAGGAGATGTGCGCCGCAGGCGATATGCGCCACCGGAGATGTGCAAAGCAGGAGATGTGCGCCGCAGGAGATCTGCACGCAGGAGATGTGCAACGCAGGAGATGTGCACAGCAGGAGATGTGCGCAGCAGGATGTGTGCACACAGTTTTTTTATTAATTTGATGTAATAATATTTTTTTGTAAATAAATGTTTTATTTATGTGCACCGCAGGGTGTGCGCCGCAGGATGTGCGCCGCAAGAGATGTGCACCGCAGGAGATTTGCGCAGCAGGAGATGTGCACCGCAGGAGATGTGTGCCGCAGAAGATGTGCGCAGCAGGAGATGTGCGTCACAGGAGATGTGCAGAGCAGGAGATGTGCGCAGCAGGAGATGTGCAGAGCAGGAGATGTGCGTTGCAGGATTAGTGCGCACAGTTTTTTTATTAAGTTGAGGTAATTATTATTTTTTTTTTGTAAGTAAATGTTTCATTTATGTGCACCGCAGTGTTTTCGCCGCAAGAGATGTGCACCTCCGGAAATGTGCGCAGCAGGAGATGTGCACCGCAGGAGATGTGTACGCAGGAGATATGCGCCGCAGGAGATGTGCGCCGCAGGATGTGTGCGCACAGTTTTTTTAGGAATTTGAGTTAATTATTATTATTTTTTGTAAATAAATGTTTCATTTATGTGCACCGCAGGGTGTGCGACGAGGGAGGGTCACTGCAGGAGATTTGCGCAGCAGGAGATGTGCGCCACTGGAGATGTGCACCGCAGGAGATGTGCACGCAGGAGATGTGCACGCAGGAGATGGGCGCCGCAGGAGATGTGCGCCGCAGGAGATGTACATAGCAGGAAATGTGCACGCAGGAGATGTGCGCCGCAGGAGATGTGCGCCGCAGGAGATGTACATAGCAGGAGATGTGCACCGCAGGAGATGTGCACGCAGGAGATGTGCACGCAGGAGATGTGCGCCGCAGGAGATGTGCGCCGCAGGAGATGTACATAGCAGGAGATATGCACGCAGTAGATGTGCGCCGCAGGAGATGTGCGCCGCAGGAGATGTACATAGCAGGAGATGTGCACCGCAGGAGATGTGCGCCGCAGGAGATGTGCGCCGCAGGATGTGTGCGCACAGTTTTTTTATTAATTTTATTTATGTGCATCTTATGTTCTGCAATGCAGGATATGTGCGCAGCAGGAGATATGCACCGCAGGAGATGTACAGAGCAGGAGATGTGCGCAGCAGGAGATGTGCAGAGCAGGAGATATGCGTTGCAGGATTAGTGCGCACAGTTTTTTTATTAATTTGAGTTAATTATTATTTTTTTTTTGTAAGTAAATGTTTCATTTATGTGCACCGCAGGGTGTGCGCCGCAAGAGATGTGCACCGCCGGAAATGTGCGCAGCAGGACATGTGCACCGCAGGAGATGTGCGCAGCCGGAGATGTGTGCCGCAGGAGATGTGCTCAGCAGGAGATGTGCACCACTTGAGATGTGCGCTGCAGGAGATGTGCGCCGCAGGCGATATGCGCAGCAGGAGATGTGTGCCGCAGTTTTTTTATTAATATGATTTAATTTTAATTTTTTTGTAAATAACTGTTTTATTTATGTGCAACGCAGGGTTCGCAACGCACGATGTGCGCCGCAAGAGATATGCACCGCAGGAGATGTGCGCAGTAGGAGATGTGCACCGCAGGAGATGTGCGCCGCAGGAGATGTGCATCGCAGGAGAAGTGCACGCAGGAGATTAGCACGCAGGAGATGTGCGCCGCAGGATGTGTGCGCACAGTTTTTTTATTAATTTGAGTTAATTATTATAATTTATTTGTAAATAAATGTTTCATTTATGTGCAACGAAGGGTGTGCGCCGCCGCCGGAGATGTGCACGGCAGGAGATGTGCACCGCAGGAGATGTACACCGCAGGAGATGTGCGCCGCAGGAGATGTACATAGCAGGAGATGTGCACGCAGGAGATGTGCGCCGCAGGAGATGTACAAAGCAGGAGATGTGCGCCGCAGGCGATATGCGCCACCGGAGATGTGCACCGCAGGAGATGTGCGCCGCAGGAGATCTGCACGCAGGAGATGTGCAACGCAGGAGATGTGCAAAGCAGGAGATGTGCGCAGCAGGATGTGTGCACACAGTTTTTTTATTAATTTGATGTAATAATATTTTTTTGTAAATAAATGTTTTATTTATGTGCACCGCAGGGTGTGCGCCGCAGGATGTGCGCCGCAAGAGATGTGCACCGCAGGAGATGTGCGCCGCAAGAGATGTGCACCGCCGGAAATGTGCGCAGCAGGATAATGTGCACCGCAGGAGATGTGTACGCAGGAGATATGCGCCGCAGGAGATGAGTGCCGCAGGAGATGTGCGCCGCAGGATGTGTGCGCACAGTTTTTTTAGGAATTTGAGTTAATTATTATTATTTTTTGTAAATAAATGTTTGATTTATGTGCACCGCAGGGTGTGCGACGAGGGAGGGTCACTGCATGAGATTTGCGCAGCAGGAGATGTGCGCCACTGGAGATGTGCACCGCAGGAGATGTGCACGCAGGAGATGTGCGCCGCAGGAGATGTGCGCCGCAGGAGATGTACATAGCAGGAGATGTGCACGCAGGAGATGTGCGCCGCAGGAGATGTACAAAGCAGGAGATGTGCGCCGCAGGCGATATGCGCCACCGGAGATGTGCACCGCAGGAGATGTGTGCCGCAGGAGATCTGCACGCAGGAGATGTGCAACGCAGGAGATGTGCACAGCAGGAGATTTGCGCAGCAGGATGTGTGCACACAGTTTTTTTATTAATTTGATGTAATAATATTTTTTTGTAAATAAATGTTTCATTTATGTGCACCGCAGGGTCTGCGCCGCAGGATGTGCGCCGCAAGAGATGTGCACTGCAGGAGATGTGCGGAGCAGGAGATGTGCACCGCAGGAGATGTGTGCCGCAGAAGATGTGCGCAGCAGGAGATGTGCAGAGCAGGAGATGTGCGCAGCAGGAGATGTGCAGAGCAGGAGATGTGCGCTGCAGGATTAGAGCTCACAGTTTTTTTATTAATTTGAGTTAATTATTATTTTTTTTTGTAAGTAAATGTTTCATTTATGTGCAACGCAGGGTGTGCGCCACAAGAGATGTGCACCGCCGGAAATGTGCGCAGCAGGAGATGTGCACCGCAGGAGATGTGCGCAGCAGGAGATGTGTACCGCAGGAGATGTGCTCAGCAGGAGATGTGCACCACTTGAGATGTGCGCTGCAGGAGATGTGCGCCGCAGGCGATATGCGCAGCAGGAGATGTGTGCCGCAGTTTTTTTATTAATATGATTTAATTTTAATTTTTTTTGTAAATAACTGTTTTATTTATGTGCAACGCAGGGTTCGCAACGCAGGATGTGCACCGCAAGAGATATGCACCGCCGGAGATGTGCACAGCAGGAGATGTGCACCGCAGGAGATGTACACCGCAGGAGATGTGCGCAGCAGGAGATGTGCACCGCAGGAGATGTGTACGCAGGAGATATGCGCCGCAGGAGATGAGTGCCGCAGGAGATGTGCGCCGCAGGATGTGTGCGGAGATGTGCACCGCAGGAGATGTGCGCAGCAGGAGATGTGCACCGCAGGAGATGTGCGCCGCAGGAGATGTGCACCGCAAGAGATGTGCGCAGCAAGAGATTGGCACGCAGGAGATGTGCGCCGCAGGTAGTGTGCGCACAGTTTTTTTATTAATTTTATTTATGTGCACCGCATGTTCTGCAATGCAGGAGATGTGCGCAGCAGGAGATTTGCGCCGCAGGATGTGTGCGCACAGTTTTTTTATTAATTTGAGTTAATTATTATAAATTTTTTGTAAATAAATGTTGCATTTATGTGCACCGCAGGGTGTGCGACGAGGAGGGTCACTGCAGGAGATTTGCGCAGCAGGAGATGTGCGCCACTGGAGATGTGCGCCGCAGGAGATGTGCGCAGCAGGAGATGTGCCTCACAGGAGATGTGCAGAGCAGGAGATGTGCGCAGCAGGAGATGTGCAGAGCAGGAGATGTGCACGCAGGAGATGTGCACGCAGGAGATGTGCACGCAGGAGATGTGCGCCGCAGGAGATGTGCGCCGCAGGAGATGTACATAGCAGGAGATGTGCACGCAGGAGATGTGCGCCGCAGGAGATGTGCGCCGCAGGAGATGTACATAGCAGGAGATGTGCACCGCAGGAGATGTGCGCCGCAGGAGATGTGCGCCGCAGGATGTGTGCGCACAGTTTTTTTATTAATTTTATTTATGTGCATCTTATGTTCTGCAATGCAGGAGATGTGCGCAGCAGGAGATTTGCGCCGCAGGATGTGTGCGCACAGTTTTTTTATTAATTTGAGTTAATTATTATAATTTTCTTTTTAAATAAATGTTTCATTTATGTGCAACGCAGGGTGTGCGCCGCAGGATGTGTGCCGCAAGAGATGTTTACCGCAGGAGATGTGCGCAGCAGGAGATGTGCACTGCAGGAGATGTGCGCCGCAGGAGATGTGAGTCGCAGGAGATGTACATAGCAGGAGATGTGCGCCGCAGGCGATATGCGCAGCAGGAGATGTGTGCCGCAGTTTTTTTATTAATTTGATTTTATTTTTTTATTTTTTTGTAAATAAATGTTTCATATATGTGCAACGCAGGGTGTGCGCCGCAGGAGGTGCGCCGCAAGAGTAATGCACCGGCGGAGATGTGCGCAGCAGGAGATGTGCACCGCAGGAGATGTGTACGCAGGAGATATGCGCCGCAGGAGATGAGTGCCGCAAGAGATGTGCGCCGCAGGATGTGTGCGCACAGTTTTTTTAGGAATTTGAGTTAATTATTATTATTTTTTGTAAATAAATGTTTAATTTATGTGCACCGCAGGGTGTGCGATGAGGGAGGGTCACTGCAGGAGATTTGCGCAGCAGGAGATGTAGGCCACTGGAGATGTGCGCCGCAGGAGATGTGAACGCAGGAGATGTGCACGCAGGAGATGTGCGCCGCAGGAGATGTGCGCCGCAGGAGATGTACATAGCAGGAGATGTGCACGCAGGAGATGTGCGCCGCAGGAGATGTACAAAGCAGGAGATGTGCGCCGCAGGCGATTTGCGCCACCGGAGATGTGCACCGCAGGAGATGTGCGCCGCAGGAGATCTGCACGCAGGAGATGTGCAACGCAGGAGATGTGCACAGCAGGAGATGTGCGCAGCAGGATGTGTGCACACAGTTTTTTTATTAATTTGATGTAATAATATTTTTTGTAAATAAATGTTTTATTTATGTGCACCGCAGGGTGTGCGCCGCAGGATGTGCGCCGCAAGAGATGTGCACCGCAGGAGATTTGCGCAGCAGGAGATGTGCACCGCAGGAGATGTGTGCCGCAGAAGATGTGCGCAGCAGGAGATGTGCGCAGCAGGAGATGTGCAGAGCAGGAGATGTGCGTTGCAGGATTAGTGCGCACAGTTTTTTTATTAAGTTGAGGTAATTATTTTTTTTTTTTTGTAAGTAAATGTTTCATTTATGTGCACCGCAGTGTGTGCGCCGCAAGAGATGTGCACCGCCGGAAATGTGCGCAGCAGGAGATGTGCACCGCAGGAGATGTGTACGCAGGAGATATGCGCCGCAGGAGATGTGCGCCGCAGGATGTGTGCGCACAGTTTTTTTAGGAATTTGAGTTAATTATTATTATTTTTTGTAAATAAATGTTTCATTTATGTGCACCGCAGGGTGTGCGACGAGGGAGGGTCACTGCAGGAGATTTGCGCAGCAGGAGATGTGCGCCACTGGAGATGTGCACCGCAGGAGATGTGCACGCAGGAGATGTGCACGCAGGAGATGTGCGCCGCAGGAGATGTGCGCCGCAGGAGATGTACATAGCAGGAAATGTGCACGCAGGAGATGTGCGCCGCAGGAGATGTGCGCCGCAGGAGATGTACATAGCAGGAGATGTGCACCGCAGGAGATGTGCACGCAGGAGATGTGCACGCAGGAGATGTGCGCCGCAGGAGATGTGCGCCGCAGGAGATGTACATAGCAGGAGATATGCACGCAGTAGATGTGCGCCGCAGGAGATGTGCGCCGCAGGAGATGTACATAGCAGGAGATGTGCACCGCAGGAGATGTGCGCCGCAGGAGATGTGCGCCGCAGGATGTGTGAGCACAGTTTTTTTTATTAATTTGAGTTAATTATTATAATTTATTTGTAAATAAATGTTTCATTTATGTGCAACGAAGGGTGTGCGCCGCAGGATGTGCACCGCAAGAGATATGCACCGCCGGAGATGTGCACAGCAGGAGATGTGCACCGCAGGAGATGTACACCGCAGGAGATGTGCGCAGCAGGAGATGTGCACCGCAGGAGATGTGTACGCAGGAGATATGCGCCGCAGGAGATGAGTGCCGCAGGAGATGTGCGCCGCAGGATGTGTGCGGAGATGTGCACCGCAGGAGATGTGCGCAGCAGGAGATGTGCACCGCAGGAGATGTGCGCCGCAGGAGATGTGCACCGCAAGAGATGTGCGCAGCAAGAGATTGGCACGCAGGAGATGTGCGCCGCAGGTAGTGTGCGCACAGTTTTTTTATTAATTTTATTTATGTGCACCGCATGTTCTGCAATGCAGGAGGTGTGCGCAGCAGGAGATTTGCGCCGCAGGATGTGTGCGCACAGTTTTTTTATTAATTTGAGTTAATTATTATACATTTTTTGTAAATAAATGTTTCATTTATGTGCAACGAAGGGTGTGCGCCACAGGATGTGTGCCGCAAGAGATGTGCACCGCCGGAGATGTGCGCAGCAGGAGATGTGCACCGCAGGAGATGTGCACCGCAGGAGATGTGCGCAGCATGAGATGTGCACCGCAGGAGATGTGTACGCAGGAGATGTGCGCCGCAGGAGATGTGCGCCGCAGGATGTGTGCGCACAGTTTTTTTATTAATTTTATTTATGTGCATCTTATGTTCTGCAATGCAAGAGATGTGCGCAGCAGGAGATTTGCGCCGCAGGATGTGTGCGCACAGTTTTTTTATTAATTTGAGTTAATTATTATAATTTTTTGTAAATAAATGTTTCATTTATGTGCAACGCAGGGTGTGCGCCGCAGGATGTGCGCCGCAAGAGATGTGCACCGCAGGAGATGTGCGCAGCAGGAGATGTGCACTGCAGGAGATGTGCGCCGCAGGAGATGTGAGTCGCAGGAGATGTACATAGCAGGAGATGTGCGCCGCAGGCGATATGCGCAGCAGGAGATGTGTGCCGCAGTTTTTTTATTAATTTGATTTTATTTTTTTATTGTTTTGTAAATAAATGTTTCATTTATGTGCAACGCAGGGTGTTTTCGCCGCAGGATGTGCGCCGCAAGAGATATGCACCGGCGGAGATGTGCGCAGCAGGAGATGTGCACCGCAGGAGATGTGTACGCAGGAGATATGCGCCGCAGGAGATGAGTGCCGCAGGAGATGTGCGCCGCAGGCTGTGTGCGCACAGTTTTTTTAGGAATTTGAGTTAATTATTATTATTTTTTGTAAATAAATGTTTCATTTATGTGCACCGCAGGGTGTGCGACGAGGGAGGGTCACTGCAGGAGATTTGCGCAGCAGGAGATGTGCGCCACTGGAGATGTGCACCGCAGGAGATGTGCACGCAGGAGATGTGCACGCAGGAGATGTGCGCCGCAGGAGATGTGCGCCGCAGGAGATGTACATAGCAGGAGATGTGCACGCAGGACATGTGCGCCGCAGGAGATGTACAAAGCAGGAGATGTGCGCCGCAGGCGATATGCGCCACCGGAGATGTGCACCGCAGGAGATGTGCGCCGCAGGAGATCTGCACGCAGGAGATGTGCAACGCAGGAGATGTGCACAGCAGGAGATGTGCGCAGCAGGATGTGTGCACACAGTTTTTTTATTAATTTGATGTAAATAAATTTTATTTATGTGCACGGCAGGGTGTGCGCCGCAGGATGTGCGCCGCAAGAGATGTGCACCGCAGGAGATGTGCGCAGCAGGATGTGTGCGCACAGTTTTTTTAGGAATTTGAGTTAATTATTATTATTTTTTGTAAATAAATGTTTCATTTATGTGCACCGCAGGGTGTGCGACGAGGGAGGGTCACTGCAGGAGATTTGCGCAGCAGGAGATGTGCGCCACTGGAGATGTGCGCCGCAGGAGATGTGCACGCAGGAGATGTGCACGCAGGAGATGTGCGCCGCAGGAGATGTGCGCCGCAGGAGATGTGAACGCAGGAGATGTGCTCCGCAGGAGATGTACAAAGCAGGAGATGTGCGCCGCAGGCGATATGCGCCACCGGAGATGTGCACCGCAGGAGATGTGCGCCGCAGGAGATCTGCACGCAGGAGATGTGCAACGCAGGAGATGTGCACAGCAGGAGATGTGCGCAGCAGGATGTGTGCACACAGTTTTTTTATTAATTTGATGTAATAATATTTTTTTGTAAATAAATGTTTTATTTATGTGCACCGCAGGGTGTGCGCCGCAGGATGTGCGCCGCAAGAGATGTGCACCGCAGGAGATGTGCGCAGCAGGAGATGTGCGCAGCAGGAGATGTGCCTCACAGGAGATGTGCAGAGCAGGAGATGTGCGCAGCAGGAGATGTGCAGAGCAGGAGATGTGCACGCAGGAGATGTGCACGCAGGAGATGTGCACGCAGGAGATGTGCGCCGCAGGAGATGTGCGCCGCAGGAGATGTGCGCCGCAGGAGATGTGCGCCGCAGGAGATGTACATAGCAGGAGATGTGCGCCGCAGGAGATGTGAGTCGCAGGAGATGTGCGCCGCAGGCGATATGCGCAGCAGGAGATGTGTGCCGCAGTTTTTTTATTAATTTGATTTTATTTTTTTATTTTTTTGTAAATAAATGTTTCATTTATGTGCAACGCAGGGTGTGCGCCGCAGGAGGTGAGTGCCGCAAGAGATGTGCGCCGCAGGATGTGTGCGCACAGTTTTTTTAAGAATTTGAGTTAATTATTATTATTTTTTGTAAATAAATGTTTAATTTATGTGCACCGCAGGGTGTGCGACGAGGGAGGGTCACTGCAGGAGATTTGCGCAGCAGGAGATGTGCGCCACTGGAGATGTGCGCCGCAGGAGATGTGAACGCAGGAGATGTGCACGCAGGAGATGTGCGCCGCAGGAGATGTGCGCCGCAGGAGATGTACATAGCAGGAGATGTGCACGCAGGAGATGTGCGCCGCAGGAGATGTGTGCCGCAGAAGATGTGCGCAGCAGGAGATGTGCGTCACAGGAGATGTGCAGAGCAGGAGATGTGCGCAGCAGGAGATGTGCAGAGCAGGAGATGTGCGTTGCAGGATTAGTGCGCACAGTTTTTTTATTAAGTTGAGGTAATTATTTTTTTTTTTTGTAAGTAAATGTTTCATTTATGTGCACCGCAGTGTGTGCGCCGCAAGAGATGTGCACCGCCGGAAATGTGCGCAGCAGGAGATGTGCACCGCAGGAGATGTGTACGCAGGAGATATGCGCCGCAGGAGATGTGCGCCGCAGGATGTGTGCGCACAGTTTTTAGGAATTTGAGTTAATTATTATTATTTTTTGTAAATAAATGTTTCATTTATGTGCACCGCAGGGTGTGCGACGAGGGAGGGTCACTGCAGGAGATGTGTGCCGCAGGAGATGTGCTCAGCAGGAGATGTGCACCACTTGAGATGTGCGCTGCAGGAGATGTGCGCCGCAGGCGAAATCCGCAGCAGGAGATGTGTGCCGCAGTTTTTTTATTAATATGATTTAATTTTAATTTTTTTTGTAAATAACTGTTTTATTTATGTGCAATGCAGGGTTCGCAACGCAGTGTGCACAGCAGGAGATGTGCGCAGCAGGATGTGTGCACACAGTTTTTTTATTAATTTGATGTAATAATATTTTTTTGTAAATAAATGTTTTATTTATGTGCACCGCAGGGTGTGCGCCGCAGGATGTGCGCCGCAAGAGATGTGCACCGCAGGAGATGTGCGCAGCAGGATGTGTGCGCACAGTTTTTTTAGGAATTTGAGTTAATTATTATTATTTTTTGTAAATAAATGTTTCATTTATGTGCACCGCAGGGTGTGCGACGAGGGAGGGTCACTGCAGGAGATTTGCGCAGCAGGAGATGTGCGCCACTGGAGATGTGCGCCGCAGGAGATGTGCACGCAGGAGATGTGCACGCAGGAGATGTGCGCCGCAGGAGATGTGCGCCGCAGGAGATGTGAACGCAGGAGATGTGCGCCGCAGGAGATGTACAAAGCAGGAGATGTGCGCCGCAGGCGATATGCGCCACCGGAGATGTGCACCGCAGGAGATGTGCGCCGCAGGAGATCTGCACGCAGGAGATGTGCAACGCAGGAGATGTGCACAGCAGGAGATGTGCGCAGCAGGATGTGTGCACACAGTTTTTTTATTAATTTGATGTAATAATATTTTTTGTAAATAAATGTTTTATTTATGTGCACCGCAGGGTGTGCGCCGCAGGATGTGCGCCGCAAGAGATGTGCACCGCAGGAGATGTGCGCAGCAGGAGATGTGCACCGCAGGAGATGTGCGCAGCAGGAGATGTGCCTCACAGGAGATGTGCAGAGCAGGAGATGTGCACGCAGGAGATGTGCACGCAGGAGATGTGCACGCAGGAGATGTGCGCCGCAGGAGATGTGCGCCGCAGGAGATGTGCACGCAGGAGATGTGCGCCGCAGGAGATGTGCGCCGCAGGAGATGTACATAGCAGGAGATGTGCGCAGCAGGAGATGTGCACTGCAGGAGATGTGCGCCGCAGGAGATGTGAGTCGCAGGAGATGTACATAGCAGGAGATGTGCGCCGCAGGCGATATGCGCTGCAGGAGATGTGTGCCGCAGTTTTTTTATTAATTTGATTTTATTTTTTTATTTTTTTGTAAATAAATGTTTCATTTATGTGCAACGCAGGGTGTGCGCCGCAGGAGGTGCGCCGCAAGAGATATGCACCGGCGGAGATGTGCGCAGCAGGAGATGTGCACCGCAGGAGATGTGTACGCAGGAGATATGCGCCGCAGGAGGTGAGTGCCGCAAGAGATGTGCGCCGCAGGATGTGTGCGCACAGTTTTTTTAGGAATTTGAGTTAATTATTATTATTTTTTGTAAATAAATGTTTAATTTATGTGCACCGCAGGGTGTGCGACGAGGGAGGGTCACTGCAGGAGATTTGCGCAGCAGGAGATGTGCGCCACTGGAGATGTGCGCCGCAGGAGATGTGAACGCAGGAGATGTTCACGCAGGAGATGTGCGCCGCAGGAGATGTGCGCCGCAGGAGATGTACATAGCAGGAGATGTGCACGCAGGAGATGTGCGCCGCAGGAGATGTACAAAGCAGGAGATGTGCGCCGCAGGCGATATGCGCCACCGGAGATGTGCACCGCAGGAGATGTG
This sequence comes from Pleuronectes platessa, assembly GCF_947347685.1. Taxonomy (NCBI): domain Eukaryota; kingdom Metazoa; phylum Chordata; class Actinopteri; order Pleuronectiformes; family Pleuronectidae; genus Pleuronectes; species Pleuronectes platessa. The sequence goes on from NW_026518996.1 coordinate 122,030, forward strand.
CGCCGCAGGAGATCTGCACGCAGGAGATGTGCAACGCAGGAGATGTGCACAGCAGGAGATGTGCGCAGCAGGATGTGTGCACACAGTTTTTTTATTAATTTGATGTAATAATATTTTTTTGTAAATAAATGTTTTATTTATGTGCACCGCAGGGTGTGCGCCGCAGGATGTGCGCCGCAAGAGATGTGCACCGCAGGAGATTTGCGCAGCAGGAGATGTGCACCGCAGGAGATGTGTGCCGCAGAAGATGTGCGCAGCAGGAGATGTGCGTCACAGGAGATGTGCAGAGCAGGAGATGTGCGCAGCAGGAGATGTGCAGAGCAGGAGATGTGCGTTGCAGGATTAGTGCGCACAGTTTTTTTATTAAGTTGAGGTAATTATTATTTTTTTTTTGTAAGTAAATGTTTCATTTATGTGCACCGCAGTGTGTGCGCCGCAATAGATGTGCACCGCCGGAAATGTGCGCAGCAGGAGATGTGCACCGCAGGAGATGTGTACGCAGGAGATATGCTCCGCAGGAGATGTGCGCCGCAGGATGTGTGCGCACAGTTTTTTTAGGAATTTGAGTTAATTATTATTATTTTTTGTAAATAAATGTTTCATTTATGTGCACCGCAGGGTGTGCGACGAGGGAGGGTCACTGCAGGAGATTTGCGCAGCAGGAGATGTGCGCCACTGGAGATGTGCACCGCAGGAGATGTGCAAGCAGGAGATGTGCACGCAGGAGATGTGCGCCGCAGGAGATGTGCGCCGCAGGAGATGTACATAGCAGGAGATGTGCAAGCAGGAGATGTGCGCCGCAGGAGATGTGCGCCGCAGGAGATGTACATAGCAGGAGATGTGCACCGCAGGAGATGTGCACGCAGGAGATGTGCACGCAGGAGATGTGCGCCGCAGGAGATGTAGGCTGCAGGAGATGTACATAGCAGGAGATATTCACGCAGTAGATGTGCGCCGCAGGAGATGTGCGCCGCAGGAGATGTACATAGCAGGAGATGTGCACCGCAGGAGATGTGCGCCGCAGGAGATGTGCGCCGCAGGATGTGTGCGCACAGTTTTTTTATTAATTTTATTTATGTGCATCTTATGTTCTGCAATGCAGGAGATGTGCGCAGCAGGAGATGTGCACCGCAGGAGATGTACAGAGCAGGAGATGTGCGCAGCAGGAGATGTGCAGAGCAGGAGATATGCGTTGCAGGATTAGTGCGCACAGTTTTTTTATTAATTTGAGTTAATTATTATTTTTTTTTTGTAAGTAAATGTTTCATTTATGTGCACCGCAGGGTGTGCGCCGCAAGAGATGTGCACCGCCGGAAATGTGCGCAGCAGGAGATGTGCACCGCAGGAGATGTGCGCAGCAGGAGATGTGTGCCGCAGGAGATGTGCTCAGCAGGAGATGTGCACCACTTGAGATGTGCGCTGCAGGAGATGTGCGCCGCAGGCGATATGCGCAGCAGGAGATGTGTGCAGCAGTTTTTTTATTAATATGATTTAATTTTAATTTTTTTGTAAATAACTGTTTTATTTATGTGCAACGCAGGGTTCGCAACGCACGATGTGCGCCGCAAGAGATATGCACCGCAGGAGATGTGCGCAACAGGAGATGTGCACCACAGGAGATGTGCGCAGTAGGAGATGTGCACCGCAGGAGATGTGCGCCGCAGGAGATGTGCATCGCAGGAGAAGTGCACGCAGGAGATTAGCACGCAGGAGATGTGCGCCGCAGGATGTGTGCGCACAGTTTTTTTATTAATTTGAGTTAATTATTATAATTTATTTGTAAATAAATGTTTCATTTATGTGCAACGAAGGGTGTGCGCCGCCGCCGGAGATGTGCGCGGCAGGAGATGTGCACCGCAGGAGATGTACACCGCAGGAGATGTGCGCCGCAGGAGATGTACATAGCAGGAGATGTGCACGCAGGAGATGTGCGCCGCAGGAGATGTACAAAGCAGGAGATGTGCGCCGCAGGCGATATGCGCCACCGGAGATGTGCACCGCAGGAGATGTGCGCCGCAGGAGATCTGCACGCAGGAGATGTGCAACGCAGGAGATGTGCACAGCAGGAGATGTGCGCAGCAGGATGTGTGCACACAGTTTTTTTATTAATTTGATGTAATAATATTTTTTTGTAAATAAATGTTTTATTTATGTGCACCGCAGGGTGTGCGCCGCAGGATGTGCGCCGCAAGAGATGTGCACCGCAGGAGATGTGCGCAGCAGGAGATGTGCACCACAGGAGATGTGCGCAGCAGGAGATGTGCCTCACAGGAGATGTGCCTCACAGGAGATGTGCGCAGCAGGAGATGTGCAGAGCAGGAGATGTGCGTTGCAGGATTAGTGCGCACAGTTTTTTTATTAATTTGAGTTAATTATTATTTTTTTTTTGTAAGTAAATGTTTCATTTATGTGCACCGCAGGGTGTGCGCCGCAAGAGATGTGCACCGCCGGAAATGTGCGCAGCAGGAGATGTGCACCGCAGGAGATGTGTACGCAGGAGATATGCGCCGCAGGAGATGAGTGCCGCAGGAGATGTGCGCCGCAGGATGTGTGCGCACAGTTTTTTTAGGAATTTGAGTTAATTATTATTATTTTTTGTAAATAAATGTTTGATTTATGTGCACCGCAGGGTGTGCGACGAGGGAGGGTCACTGCAGGAGATTTGCGCAGCAGGAGATGTGCGCCACTGGAGATGTGCACCGCAGGAGATGTGCACGCAGGAGATGTGCACGCAGGAGATGTGCGCCGCAGGAGATGTGCGCCGCAGGAGATGTACATAGCAGGAGATGTGCACGCAGGAGATGTGCGCCGCAGGAGATGTACAAAGCAGGAGATGTGCGCCGCAGGCGATATGCGCCACCGGAGATGTGCACCGCAGGAGATGTATGCCGCAGGAGATCTGCACGCAGGAGATGTGCAACGCAGGAGATGTGCACAGCAGGAGATGTGCGCAGCAGGATGTGTGCACACAGTTTTTTTATTAATTTGATGTAATAATATTTTTTTGTAAATAAATGTTTCATTTATGTGCACCGCAGGGTGTGCGCCGCAGGATGTGCGCCGCAAGAGATGTGCACTGCAGGAGATGTGCGGAGCAGGAGATGTGCACCGCAGGAGATGTGTGCCGCAGAAGATGTGCGCAGCAGGAGATGTGCAGAGCAGGAGATGTGCGCTGCAGGATGAGTGCGCACAGTTTTTTTATTAATTTGAGTTAATTATTATTTTTTTTGTAAGTAAATGTTTCATTTATGTGCACCGCAGGGTGTGCGCCACAAGAGATGTGCACCGCCGGAAATGTGCGCAGCAGGAGATGTGCACCGCAGGAGATGTGCGCAGCAGGAGATGTGTGCCGCAGGAGATGTGCTCAGCAGGAGATGTGCACCACTTGAGATGTGCGCTGCAGGAGATGTGCGCCGCAGGCAATATGCGCAGCAGGAGAAGTGTGCCGCAGTTTTTTTATTAATATGATTTAATTTTAATTTTTTTTGTAAATAACTGTTTTATTTATGTGCAACGCAGTGTTCGCAACGCAGGATGTGCGCTGCAAGAGATATGCACCGCAGGAGATGTGCGCCGCAGGAGATGTGCACCGCAGGAGAAGTGCACGCAGGAGATTAGCACGCAGGAGATGTGCGCCGCAGGATGTGTGCGCACAATTTTTTTATTAATTTGAGTTAATTATTATAATTTATTTGTAAATAAATGTTTCATTTATGTGCAACGAAGGGTGTGCGCCGCAGGATGTGCACCGCAAGAGATATGCACCGCCGGAGATGTGCACAGCAGGAGATGTGCACCGCAGGAGATGTACACCGCAGGAGATGTGCGCAGCAGGAGATGTGCACCGCAGGAGATGTGTACGCAGGAGATATGCGCCGCAGGAGATGAGTGCCGCAGGAGATGTGCGCCGCAGGATGTGTGCGGAGATGTGCACCGCAGGAGATGTGCGCAGCAGGAGATGTGCACCGCAGGAGATGTGCGCCGCAGGAGATATGCACCGCAAGAGATGTGCGCAGCAAGAGATTGGCAGGCAGGAGATGTGCGCCGCAGGATGTGTGCGCACAGTTTTTTTATTAATTTTATTTATGTGCACCGCATGTTCTGCAATGCAGGAGATGTGCGCAGCAGGAGATTTGCGCCGCAGGATGTGTGCGCACAGTTTTTTTATTAATTTGAGTTAATTATTATAAATTTTTTGTAAATAAATGTTTCATTTATGTGCAACGAAGGGTGTGCGCCACAGGATGTGTGCCGCAAGAGATGTGCACCGCCGGAGATGTGCGCAGCAGGAGATGTGCACCGCAGGAGATGTGCACCGCAGGAGCTGTGAGCCTCAGGAGATGTGCACCGCAGGAGATGTGCGCCGCAGGATGTGCGCCGCAAGAGATATGCACAGCAGGAGATGTGCGCAGCAGGATGTGTGCACACAGTTTTTTTATTAATTTGATGTAATAATATTTTTTTGTAAATAAATGTTTCATTTATGTGCACCGCAGGGTGTGCGCCGCAGGATGTGCACCGCAAGAGATGTGCACTGCAGGAGATGTGCGGAGCAGGAGATGTGCACCGCAGGAGATGTGTGCCGCAGAGGATGTGCGCAGCAGGAGATGTGCACCGCAGGAGATGTGCGCAGCAGGAGATGTGTGCCGCAGGAGATGTGCTCAGCAGGAGATGTGCGCAGCAGGAGATGTGCGCAGCAGGAGATGTGCAGAGCAGGAGATGTGCGTTGCAGGATTAGTGCGCACAGTTTTTTTATTAAGTTGAGGTAATTATTTTTTTTTTTTTGTAAGTAAATGTTTCTTTTATGTGCACCGCAGTGTGTGCGCCGCAAGAGATGTGCACCGCCGGAAATGTGCGCAGCAGGAGATGTGCGCCGCAGGAGATGTACATAGCAGGAGATGTGCACCGCAGGAGATGTGCACGCAGGAGATGTGCACGCAGGAGATTTGCGCCGCAGGAGATGTGCGCCGCAGGAGATGTACATAGCAGGAGATATGCACGCAGTAGATGTGCGCCGCAGGAGATGTGCGCCGCAGGAGATGTACATAGCAGGAGATGTGCACCGCAGGAGATGTGCGCCGCAGGAGATGTGCACCGCAGGATGTGTGAGCACAGTTTTTTTATTAATTTGAGTTAATTATTATAATTTATTTGTAAATAAATGTTTCATTTATGTGCAACGAAGGGTGTGCGCCGCAGGATGTGCACCGCAAGAGATATGCACCGCCGGAGATGTGCACAGCAGGAGATGTGCACCGCAGGAGATGTACACCGCAGGAGATGTGCGCAGCAGGAGATGTGCACCGCAGGAGATGTGTACGCAGGAGATATGCGCCGCAGGAGATGAGTGCCGCAGGAGATGTGCGCCGCAGGATGTGTGCGGAGATGTGCACCGCAGGAGATGTGCGCAGCAGGAGATGTGCACCGCAGGAGATGTGCGCCGCAGGAGATGTGCACCGCAAGAGATGTGCGCAGCAAGAGATTGGCACGCAGGAGATGTGCGCCGCAGGTAGTGTGCGCACAGTTTTTTTATTAATTTTATTTATGTGCACCGCATGTTCTGCAATGCAGGAGATGTGCGCAGCAGGAGATTTGCGCCGCAGGATGTGTGCGCACAGTTTTTTTATTAATTTGAGTTAATTATTATACATTTTTTGTAAATAAATGTTTCATTTATGTGCAACGAAGGGTGTGCGCCACAGGATGTGTGCCGCAAGAGATGTGCACCGCCGGAGATGTGCGCAGCAGGAGATGTGCACCGCAGGAGATGTGTACGCAGGAGATGTGCGCCGCAGGAGATGTGCGCCGCAGGATGTGTGCGCACAGTTTTTTTATTAATTTTATTTATGTGCATCTTATGTTCTGCAATGCAAGAGATGTGCGCAGCAGGAGATTTGCGCCGCAGGATGTGTGCGCACAGTTTTTTTATTAATTTGAGTTAATTATTATAATTTTTTGTAAATAAATGTTTCATTTATGTGCAACGCAGGGTGTGCGCCGCAGGATGTGCGCAGCAGGAGATGTGTGCCGCAGTTTTTTTATTAATTTGATTTTATTTTTTTATTGTTTTGTAAATAAATGTTTCATTTATGTGCAACGCAGGGTGTTTTCACCGCAGGATGTGCGCCGCAAGAGATATGCACCGGCGGAGATGTGCGCAGCAGGACATGTGCACCGCAGGAGATGTGTACGCAGGAGATATGCGCCGCAGGAGATGAGTGCCGCAGGAGATGTGCGCCGCAGGCTGTGTGCGCACAGTTTTTTTAGGAATTTGAGTTAATTATTATTATTTTTTGTAAATAAATGTTTCATTTATGTGCACCGCAGGGTGTGCGACGAGGGAGGGTCACTGCAGGAGATTTGCGCAGCAGGAGATGTGCGCCACTGGAGATGTGCACCGCAGGAGATGTGCACGCAGGAGATGTGCACGCAGGAGATGTGCGCCGCAGGAGATGTGCGCCGCAGGAGATGTACATAGCAGGAGATGTGCACGCAGGACATGTGCGCCGCAGGAGATGTACAAAGCAGGAGATGTGCGCCGCAGGCGATATGCGCCACCGGAGATGTGCACCGCAGGAGATGTGCGCTGCAGGAGATCTGCACGCAGGAGATGTGCAACGCAGGAGATGTGCACAGCAGGAGATGTGCGCAGCAGGATGTGTGCACACAGTTTTTTTATTAATTTGATGTAATAATATTTTTTTGTAAATAAATGTTTTATTTATGTGCACCGCAGGGTGTGCGCCGCAGGATGTGCGCCGCAAGAGATGTGCACCGCAGGAGATGTGCGCAGCAGGATGTGTGCGCACAGTTTTTTTAGGAATTTGAGTTAATTATTATTATTTTTTGTAAATAAATGTTTCATTTATGTGCACCGCAGGGTGTGCGACGAGGGAGGGTCACTGCAGGAGATTTGCGCAGCAGGAGATGTGCGCCACTGGAGATGTGCGCCGCAGGAGATGTGCACGCAGGAGATGTGCGCCGCAGGAGATGTGCGCCGCAGGAGATGTGAACGCAGGAGATGTGCTCCGCAGGAGATGTACAAAGCAGGAGATGTGCGCCGCAGGCGATATGCGCCACCGGAGATGTGCACCGCAGGAGATGTGCGCCGCAGGAGATCTGCACGCAGGAGATGTGCAACGCAGGAGATGTGCACAGCAGGAGATGTGCGCAGCAGGATGTGTGCACACAGTTTTTTTATTAATTTGATGTAATAATATTTTTTTGTAAATAAATGTTTTATTTATGTGCACCGCAGGGTGTGCGCCGCAGGATGTGCGCCGCAAGAGATGTGCACCGCAGGAGATGTGCGCAGCAGGAGATGTGCACCGCAGGAGATGTGCGCAGCAGGAGATGTGCCTCACAGGAGATGTGCAGAGCAGGAGATGTGCGCAGCAGGAGATGTGCAGAGCAGGAGATGTGCAGGCAGGAGATGTGCACGCAGGAGATGTGCACGCAGGAGATGTGCGCCGCAGGAGATGTGCGCCGCAGGAGATGTGCGCCGCAGGAGATGTGCGCCGCAGGAGATGTACATAGCAGGAGATGTGCGCAGCAGGAGATGTGCACTGCAGGAGATGTGCGCCGCAGGAGATGTGAGTCGCAGGAGATGTACATAGCAGGAGATGTGCGCCGCAGGCGATATGCGCAGCAGGAGATGTGCACCGCAGGAGATGTGTGCCGCAGAAGATGTGCGCAGCAGGAGATGTGCGTCACAGGAGATGTGCAGAGCAGGAGATGTGCGCAGCAGGAGATGTGCAGAGCAGGAGATGTGCGTTGCAGGATTAGTGCGCACAGTTTTTTTATTAAGTTGAGGTAATTATTATTTTTTTTTTGTAAGTAAATGTTTCATTTATGTGCACCGCAGTGTTTTCGCCGCAAGAGATGTGCACCTCCGGAAATGTGCGCAGCAGGAGATGTGCACCGCAGGAGATGTGTACGCAGGAGATATGCGCCGCAGGAGATGTGCGCCGCAGGATGTGTGCGCACAGTTTTTTTAGGAATTTGAGTTAATTATTATTATTTTTTGTAAATAAATGTTTCATTTATGTGCACCGCAGGGTGTGCGACGAGGGAGGGTCACTGCAGGAGATTTGCGCAGCAGGAGATGTGCGCCACTGGAGATGTGCACCGCAGGAGATGTGCACGCAGGAGATGTGCACGCAGGAGATGGGCGCCGCAGGAGATGTGCGCCGCAGGAGATGTACATAGCAGGAAATGTGCACGCAGGAGATGTGCGCCGCAGGAGATGTGCGCCGCAGGAGATGTACATAGCAGGAGATGTGCACCGCAGGAGATGTGCACGCAGGAGATGTGCACGCAGGAGATGTGCGCAGCAGGAGATGTGCAGAGCAGGAGATGTGCGCTGCAGGATGAGTGCGCACAGTTTTTTTATTAATTTGAGTTAATTATTATTTTTTTTGTAAGTAAATGTTTCATTTATGTGCACCGCAGGGTGTGCGCCACAAGAGATGTGCACCGCCGGAAATGTGCGCAGCAGGAGATGTGCACCGCAGGAGATGTGCGCAGCAGGAGATGTGTGCCGCAGGAGATGTGCTCAGCAGGAGATGTGCACCACTTGAGATGTGCGCTGCAGGAGATGTGCGCCGCAGGCAATATGCGCAGCAGGAGAAGTGTGCCGCAGTTTTTTTATTAATATGATTTAATTTTAATTTTTTTTGTAAATAACTGTTTTATTTATGTGCAACGCAGTGTTCGCAACGCAGGATGTGCGCTGCAAGAGATATGCACCGCAGGAGATGTGCGCCGCAGGAGATGTGCACCGCAGGAGAAGTGCACGCAGGAGATTAGCACGCAGGAGATGTGCGCCGCAGGATGTGTGCGCACAATTTTTTTATTAATTTGAGTTAATTATTATAATTTATTTGTAAATAAATGTTTCATTTATGTGCAACGAAGGGTGTGCGCCGCAGGATGTGCACCGCAAGAGATATGCACCGCCGGAGATGTGCACAGCAGGAGATGTGCACCGCAGGAGATGTACACCGCAGGAGATGTGCGCAGCAGGAGATGTGCACCGCAGGAGATGTGTACGCAGGAGATATGCGCCGCAGGAGATGAGTGCCGCAGGAGATGTGCGCCGCAGGATGTGTGCGGAGATGTGCACCGCAGGAGATGTGCGCAGCAGGAGATGTGCACCGCAGGAGATGTGCGCCGCAGGAGATGTGCACCGCAAGAGATGTGCGCAGCAAGAGATTGGCAGGCAGGAGATGTGCGCCGCAGGATGTGTGCGCACAGTTTTTTTATTAATTTTATTTATGTGCACCGCATGTTCTGCAATGCAGGAGATGTGCGCAGCAGGAGATTTGCGCCGCAGGATGTGTGCGCACAGTTTTTTTATTAATTTGAGTTAATTATTATAAATTTTTTGTAAATAAATGTTTCATTTATGTGCAACGAAGGGTGTGCGCCACAGGATGTGTGCCGCAAGAGATGTGCACCGCCGGAGATGTGCGCAGCAGGAGATGTGCACCGCAGGAGATGTGCACCGCAGGAGCTGTGAGCCTCAGGAGATGTGCACCGCAGGAGATGTGCGCCGCAGGATGTGCGCCGCAAGAGATATGCACAGCAGGAGATGTGCGCAGCAGGATGTGTGCACACAGTTTTTTTATTAATTTGATGTAATAATATTTTTTTGTAAATAAATGTTTCATTTATGTGCACCGCAGGGTGTGCGCCGCAGGATGTGCACCGCAAGAGATGTGCACTGCAGGAGATGTGCGGAGCAGGAGATGTGCACCGCAGGAGATGTGTGCCGCAGAGGATGTGCGCAGCAGGAGATGTGCACCGCAGGAGATGTGCGCAGCAGGAGATGTGTGCCGCAGGAGATGTGCTCAGCAGGAGATGTGCGCAGCAGGAGATGTGCGCAGCAGGAGATGTGCAGAGCAGGAGATGTGCGTTGCAGGATTAGTGCGCACAGTTTTTTTATTAAGTTGAGGTAATTATTTTTTTTTTTTTGTAAGTAAATGTTTCATTTATGTGCACCGCAGTGTGTGCGCCGCAAGAGATGTGCACCGCCGGAAATGTGCGCAGCAGGAGATGTGCGCCGCAGGAGATGTACATAGCAGGAGATGTGCACCGCAGGAGATGTGCACGCAGGAGATGTGCACGCAGGAGATTTGCGCCGCAGGAGATGTGCGCCGCAGGAGATGTACATAGCAGGAGATATGCACGCAGTAGATGTGCGCCGCAGGAGATGTGCGCCGCAGGAGATGTACATAGCAGGAGATGTGCACCGCAGGAGATGTGCGCCGCAGGAGATGTGCACCGCAGGATGTGTGAGCACAGTTTTTTTATTAATTTGAGTTAATTATTATAATTTATTTGTAAATAAATGTTTCATTTATGTGCAACGAAGGGTGTGCGCCGCAGGATGTGCACCGCAAGAGATATGCACCGCCGGAGATGTGCACAGCAGGAGATGTGCACCGCAGGAGATGTACACCGCAGGAGATGTGCGCAGCAGGAGATGTGCACCGCAGGAGATGTGTACGCAGGAGATATGCGCCGCAGGAGATGAGTGCCGCAGGAGATGTGCGCCGCAGGATGTGTGCGGAGATGTGCACCGCAGGAGATGTGCGCAGCAGGAGATGTGCACCGCAGGAGATGTGCGCCGCAGGAGATGTGCACCGCAAGAGATGTGCGCAGCAAGAGATTGGCACGCAGGAGATGTGCGCCGCAGGTAGTGTGCGCACAGTTTTTTTATTAATTTTATTTATGTGCACCGCATGTTCTGCAATGCAGGAGATGTGCGCAGCAGGAGATTTGCGCCGCAGGATGTGTGCGCACAGTTTTTTTATTAATTTGAGTTAATTATTATACATTTTTTGTAAATAAATGTTTCATTTATGTGCAACGAAGGGTGTGCGCCACAGGATGTGTGCCGCAAGAGATGTGCACCGCCGGAGATGTGCGCAGCAGGAGATGTGCACCGCAGGAGATGTGTACGCAGGAGATGTGCGCCGCAGGAGATGTGCGCCGCAGGATGTGTGCGCACAGTTTTTTTATTAATTTTATTTATGTGCATCTTATGTTCTGCAATGCAAGAGATGTGCGCAGCAGGAGATTTGCGCCGCAGGATGTGTGCGCACAGTTTTTTTATTAATTTGAGTTAATTATTATAATTTTTTGTAAATAAATGTTTCATTTATGTGCAACGCAGGGTGTGCGCCGCAGGATGTGCGCAGCAGGAGATGTGTGCCGCAGTTTTTTTATTAATTTGATTTTATTTTTTTATTGTTTTGTAAATAAATGTTTCATTTATGTGCAACGCAGGGTGTTTTCACCGCAGGATGTGCGCCGCAAGAGATATGCACCGGCGGAGATGTGCGCAGCAGGACATGTGCACCGCAGGAGATGTGTACGCAGGAGATATGCGCCGCAGGAGATGAGTGCCGCAGGAGATGTGCGCCGCAGGCTGTGTGCGCACAGTTTTTTTAGGAATTTGAGTTAATTATTATTATTTTTTGTAAATAAATGTTTCATTTATGTGCACCGCAGGGTGTGCGACGAGGGAGGGTCACTGCAGGAGATTTGCGCAGCAGGAGATGTGCGCCACTGGAGATGTGCACCGCAGGAGATGTGCACGCAGGAGATGTGCACGCAGGAGATGTGCGCCGCAGGAGATGTGCGCCGCAGGAGATGTACATAGCAGGAGATGTGCACGCAGGACATGTGCGCCGCAGGAGATGTACAAAGCAGGAGATGTGCGCCGCAGGCGATATGCGCCACCGGAGATGTGCACCGCAGGAGATGTGCGCCGCAGGAGATCTGCACGCAGGAGATGTGCAACGCAGGAGATGTGCACAGCAGGAGATGTGCGCAGCAGGATGTGTGCACACAGTTTTTTTATTAATTTGATGTAATAATATTTTTTTGTAAATAAATGTTTTATTTATGTGCACCGCAGGGTGTGCGCCGCAGGATGTGCGCCGCAAGAGATGTGCACCGCAGGAGATGTGCGCAGCAGGATGTGTGCGCACAGTTTTTTTAGGAATTTGAGTTAATTATTATTATTTTTTGTAAATAAATGTTTCATTTATGTGCACCGCAGGGTGTGCGACGAGGGAGGGTCACTGCAGGAGATTTGCGCAGCAGGAGATGTGCGCCACTGGAGATGTGCGCCGCAGGAGATGTGCACGCAGGAGATGTGCGCCGCAGGAGATGTGCGCCGCAGGAGATGTGAACGCAGGAGATGTGCTCCGCAGGAGATGTACAAAGCAGGAGATGTGCGCCGCAGGCGATATGCGCCACCGGAGATGTGCACCGCAGGAGATGTGCGCCGCAGGAGATCTGCACGCAGGAGATGTGCAACGCAGGAGATGTGCACAGCAGGAGATGTGCGCAGCAGGATGTGTGCACACAGTTTTTTTATTAATTTGATGTAATAATATTTTTTTGTAAATAAATGTTTTATTTATGTGCACCGCAGGGTGTGCGCCGCAGGATGTGCGCCGCAAGAGATGTGCACCGCAGGAGATGTGCGCAGCAGGAGATGTGCACCGCAGGAGATGTGCGCAGCAGGAGATGTGCCTCACAGGAGATGTGCAGAGCAGGAGATGTGCGCAGCAGGAGATGTGCAGAGCAGGAGATGTGCAGGCAGGAGATGTGCACGCAGGAGATGTGCACGCAGGAGATGTGCGCCGCAGGAGATGTGCGCCGCAGGAGATGTGCGCCGCAGGAGATGTGCGCCGCAGGAGATGTACATAGCAGGAGATGTGCGCAGCAGGAGATGTGCACTGCAGGAGATGTGCGCCGCAGGAGATGTGAGTCGCAGGAGATGTACATAGCAGGAGATGTGCGCCGCAGGCGATATGCGCAGCAGGAGATGTGCACCGCAGGAGATGTGTGCCGCAGAAGATGTGCGCAGCAGGAGATGTGCGTCACAGGAGATGTGCAGAGCAGGAGATGTGCGCAGCAGGAGATGTGCAGAGCAGGAGATGTGCGTTGCAGGA
>NW_026518997.1:0-67460 GCF_947347685.1 Pleuronectes platessa
TACATCCTGCGGCACACATCCAGCTGCGCACATTAATAAAAATAATATTAAAAACAATTTACAATTTTTTTTTTTTAAATCAAATTAATAAAAAAACTGTGCTTGCACATCCTGTGGGGCGCAAATTCTGTGGGGCGCAAATTCTGTGGGGCGCACATCCTGCGGCGCACATCCTGCTGCGCACATAAATAAAAATTAATATTAAAACATTTTTACAAAAAAAATATTTAAATCAAATTAATAAAAAAACTGTGCTTGCACATCCTGTGGGGCGCAAATTCTGTGGGGCGCACATCCTGCGGCGCACATCCTGCTGCGCACATAAATAAAAATAATATTAAAAACAATTTACAATTTATTTTTTTTAAAACAAATTAATAAACAAACTGTGCTTGCACATCCTGTGGGGCGCAAATTATGTTGGGCGCACATCCTTTGGCGCACATCCTGCTGCGCACATAAATAAAAATAATATTAAAAACAAATTACAATTTTTTTTTAAATCAAATTAATAAAAAAACTGTCCTTGCACATCCTGTGGGGCGCAAATTCTGTGTTGCGCACATCCTGCTGCGCACTTAAATAAAAATAATATTAAAAACAAATTACAATTTTTTTTTTTAAATCAAATTAATAAATAAACTGTGCTTGCACATCCTGTGGGGCGCAAATTCTGTGGGGCGCACATCCTGCGGCGCAGATCCTGCTGCGCACATAAATAAAAATAATATTAAAACATTTTTACAAAAAAAATATTTAAATCAAATTAATAAAAAAACTGTCCTTGAACATCCTGTGGGGCGCAAATTCTGTGGGGTGCACATCCTGCAGCGCACATCCTGCTGCGCACATAAATAAAAATAATATTAAAAACAAATTACAATTTTCTTTTTTTTAAATCAAATTAATAAAAAAACTGTCCTTGCACATCCTGTGGGGCGCCAATTCTGTGGGGCGCACATCCTGCGGCGCACATCCTGCTGTGCACATGAATACGAATAATATTGAAACATTTTTACAAAAAAAAATATTTAAATCAAATTAATAAAAAAACTGTCCTTGCACATCCTGTGGGGCGCAAATTCTGTGGGGCGGAAATTCTGTGGGGCGCACATCCTGCTGCACACATAAATAAAAATAATATTGAAACAAATTTACAATTTTTTTTTTTTAAATCAAATTAATAAAAAAAACTGTGCTTGCACATCCTGTGGGGCGCAAATTCTGTGGGGTGCACATCCTGCTCCGCACATAAATAAAAATAATGTTAAAGACAAATTACAATTTTTTTTTTTAAATCAAATTAATAAAAAAACTGTCCTTGCACATCCTGTGGGGCGCAAATTATGTGGGGCGCACATCCTGCGGCGCACATCCTGCTGCGCACATAAATAAAAATAATATTAAAAACAAATTACAATTTTTTTTTTTAAATCAAATTAATAAAAAAACTGTCCTTGCACATCCTGTGGGGCGCAAATTATGTGGGGCGCACATCCTGCGGCGCACATCCTGCTGCGCACATAAATAAAAATAATATTAAAAACAAATTACAATTTTTTTTTTTAAATCAAATTAATAAAAAAACTGTCCTTGCACATCCTGTGGGGCGCAAATTCTGTGGGGCGCACATCCTGCGGCGCACATCCTGCTGCGCACATAAATAAAAATAATATTAAAAACAAATTACAAATTTTTTTTTAAAATCAAATTAATAAAAAAACTGTCCTTGCACATCCTGTGGGGCGCACATCCTGCTGTGCACATGAATAAAAATAATATTAAAACATTTTTACAAAAAAAAATATTTAAATCAAATTAATAAAAAAACTGTGCTTGCACATCCTGTGGGGCGCAAATTCTGTGGGGCGCACATCCTGTGGAGCACATCCTGCTGCGCACATAAATAAAAATAATGTTAAAGACAAATTACAATTTTTTTTTTTAAATCAAATTAATAAATAAACTGTCCTTGCACATCCTGTGGGGCGCAAATTATGTGGGGCGCACATCCTGCGGCGCACATCCTGCTGCGCACATAAATAAAAATAATATTAAAACATTTTTACAAAAAAAAATATTTAAATCAAATTAATAAAAAAACTGTGCTTGCACATCCTGTGGGGCGCAAATTATGTGGGGCGCACATCCTGCGGCGCACATCCTGCTGCGCACATAAATAAAAATAATATTAAAAACAAATTACAATTTTTTTTTTTAAATCAAATTAATAAATAAACTGTGCTTGCACATCCTGTGGGGCGCAAATTCTGTGGGGCGCACATCCTGTGGAGCACATCCTGCTGCGCATATAAATAAAAATAATGTTAAAACATTTTTACAAAAAAAAATATTTAAATCAAATTAATAAAAAAACTGTCCTTGCACATCCTGTGGGGCGCAAATTCTGCTACGCACATGAATAAAAATAATATTAAAACATTTTTACAAAAAAAAATATTTAAATCAAATTAATAAAAAAACTGTGCTTGCACATTCTGTGGGGCGCAAATTCTGTGGGCCGCAAATCCTGCGGCGCACATCCTGCTGCGCATATAAATAAAAATAATGTTAAAAATTTTTACAAAAAAAAATATTTATATCAAATTAATAAAAAAACTGTGCTTGCACATCCTGTGGGGCGCAAATTCTGTGGGGCGCACATCCTGCTGCGCACATAAATAAAAATAATATTAAAAACAAATTACAATTTTTTTTTTTAAATCAAATTAGTAAATAAACTGTGCTTGCACATCCTGTGGGACGCAAATTCTGTGGGGCGCACATCCTGCGGCGCACATCCTGCTGGACACATAAATAAAAATAATATTAAAAACAATTAACATTTTTTTTTTTTAAATCAAATTAATAAAAAAACTGTGCTTGCACATCCTGTGGGGCGCAAATTCTGTACGGCGCAAATTCTGTGGGGCGCATATCCTGCGGCGCACATCCTGCTGTGCACATGAATAAAAATAATATTAAAACATTTTTACAAAAAAATATATTTAAATCAGATTAATAAAAAAACTGTGCTTGCACATCCTGTGGGGCGCAAACTCTGTGGGGCGCACATCCTGCGGCGCACATCCTGCTGCGCACATAAATAAAAATAATATTAAAAACAAATTACAATTTTTTTTTTTTAAATCAAATTAATAAATAAACTGTGCTTGCACATCCTTTGGGACGCAAATTCTGTGGGGCGCACATCCTGCGGCGCACATCCTGCTGCGCACATGAATAAAAATAATATTACAACATTTTTACAAAAAAAAATATTTAAATCAAATTAATAAAAAAACTGTGCTTGCACATCCTGTGGGGCGCAAATTCTGTGGGGCGCACATCCTGCGGCGCACATCCTGCTGGTCACATAAATAAAAAAACTGTGCTTGCACATCCTGTGGGGCGCAAATTATGTGGGGCGCACATACTGCGGCGCACATCCTGCTGTGCACATGAATAAAAATAATATTTAAACATTTTTACAAAAAAATATATTTAAATCAGATTAATAAAAAAACTGTGCTTGCACATCCTGTGGGGCGCAAATTCTGTGGGGCGCACATCCTGTGGAGCACATCCTGCTGCGCATATAAATAAAAATAATGTTAAAACATTTTTACAAAAAAAAATATTTAAATCAAATTAATAAAAAAAACTATGCTTGCACATCCTGTGGGTCGCAAATTCTGTGGGGCGCACATCCTGCGGCGCAAATCCTGCTGCGCACATGAATAAAAATAATACTAAAACATTTTTACAAAAAAAAATATTTAAATCAAATTAATAAAAAAACTGTCCTTGCACATCCTGTGGGGCGCAAATTCTGCTGCGCACATGAATAAAAATAATATTAAAACATTTTTACAAAAAAAAATATTTAAATCAAATTAATAAAAAAACTGTGCTTGCACATCCTGTGGGGCGCAAATTCTGTGGGGCGCACATCCTGCGGCGCACATCCTGCTGTGCACATGAATAAAAATAATATTGAAACAAATTTACAAGTTTTTTTTTTTAAATCAAATTAATAAAAAAACTGTGCTTGCACATCCTGTGGGGCGCAAATTCTGTGGGGCGCACATCCTGCTGCGCACATAAATAAAAATAATATTAAAAACAATTTACAATTTTTTTTTTTTTAAATCAAATTAATAAAAAAACTGTGCTTGCACATCCTGTGGGGCGCAAATTCTGTGGGGCGCACATCCTGCGGCGCACATCCTGCTGCGCACATAAACAAAAATAATATTAAAACATTTTTACAAAAAAACATATTTAAATCAAATTAATAAAAAAACTGTGCTTGCACATCCTGTGGGGCGCAAATTATGTGGGGCGCACATCCTGCGGCGCACATCCTGCTGTGCACATGAATACGAATAATATTAAAACATTTTTACAAAAAAAAATATTTAAATCAAATTAATAAAAAAACTGTCCTTGCACATCCTGTGGGGCGCAAATTCTGTGGGGCGGAAATTCTGTGGGGCGCACATCCTGCTGCACACATAAATAAAAATAATATTGAAACAAATTTACAATTTTTTTTTTTAAATCAAATTAATAAAAAAAACTGTGCTTGCACATCCTGTGGGGCGCAAATTCTGTGGGGTGCACATCCTGCTCCGCACATAAATAAAAATAATGTTAAAGACAAATTACAATTTTTTTTTTTAAATCAAATTAATAAAAAAACTGTCCTTGCACATCCTGTGGGGCGCAAATTATGTGGGGCGCACATCCTGCGGCGCACATCCTGCTGCGCACATAAATAAAAATAATATTAAAAACAAATTACATTTTTTTTTTTTAAATCAAATTAATAAAAAAACTGTCCTTGCACATCCTGTGGGGCGCAAATTATGTGGGGCGCACATCCTGCGGCGCACATCCTGCTGCGCACATAAATAAAAATAATATTAAAAACAAATTACAATTTTTTTTTTTAAATCAAATTAATAAAAAAACTGTCCTTGCACATCCTGTGGGACGCAAATTCTGTGGGGCGCACATCCTGCGGCGCACATCCTGCTGGACACATAAATAAAAATAATATTAAAAACAATTAACATTTTTTTTTTTTAAATCAAATTAATAAAAAAACTGTGCTTGCACATCCTGTGGGGCGCAAATTCTGTACGGCGCAAATTCTGTGGGGCGCATATCCTGCGGCGCACATCCTGCTGTGCACATGAATAAAAATAATATTAAAACATTTTTACAAAAAAATATATTTAAATCAGATTAATAAAAAAACTGTGCTTGCACATCCTGTGGGGCGCAAACTCTGTGGGGCGCACATCCTGCGGCGCACATCCTGCTGCGCACATAAATAAAAATAATATTAAAAACAAATTACAATTTTTTTTTTTTAAATCAAATTAATAAATAAACTGTGCTTGCACATCCTTTGGGTAGCAAATTCTGTGGGGCGCACATCCTGCGGCGCACATTCTGCTGCGCACATGAATAAAAATAATATTACAACATTTTTACAAAAAAAAATATTTAAATCAAATTAATAAAAAAACTGTGCTTGCACATCCTGTGGGGCGCAAATTCTGTGGGGCGCACATCCTGCGGCGCACATCCTGCTGGTCACATAAATAAAAAAACTGTGCTTGCACATCCTGTGGGGCGCAAATTATGTGGGGCGCAAATTCTGTGGGGCACACATCCTGCGGCGCACATCCTGCTGCGCACATCAATAAAAATAATATTAAAAACAAATTAGAATTTTTTTTTTAAAATCAAATTAATAAAAAACTGTCCTTGCACATCCTGTGGGGCGCAAATTCTGCTGCGCACATGAATAAAAATAATATTAAAACATTTTTACAAAAAAAAATATTTAAATCAAATTAATAAAAAAACTGTGCCTGCACATCCTGTGGGGCGCAAATTCTGTGGGGTGCACATCCTGCTGCGCACATAAATAAAAATAATATTAAAAACAAATTACAATTTTTTTTTTTAAATCAAATTAATAAATAAATTGTGCTTGCACATCCTGTGGGGCGCAAATTCTGTGGGGCGCACATCCTGCGGCGCACATCCTTCTGCGCACATAAATAAAAATAATATTAAAAACAATTAACATTTTTTTTTTTAAATCAAATTAATAAAAAAACTGTGCTTGCACATCCTGTGGGGCGCAAATTCTGTGGGGTGCACATCCTGCTGCGAACATAAATAAAAATAATGTTAAAGACAAATTACAATTTTTTTTTAAAAATCAAATTAATAAAAAAACTGTCCTTGCACATCCTGTGGGGCGCAAATTCTGTGGGGCGCAAATTCTGTGGGGCACACATCCTGCGGCGCACATCCTGCTGCGCACATAAATAAAAATAATATTAAAACATTTTTACAAAAAAAAATATTTAAATCAAATTAATAAAAAAACTGTGCTTGCACATCCTGTGGGGCGCAAATTCTGTGGGGCGCACATCCTGCGGCACACATCCTGCTGCGCACATAAATAAAAATAAAATTGAAACAAATTTACAGGTTTTTTTTTTTAAATCAAATTAATAAAAAAACTGTGCTTCCACATCCTGTGGGGCGCAAATTATGTGGGGCGCACATCCTGCGGCGCACATCCTGCTGTGCACATGAATAAAAATAATATTAAAACATTTTTACAAAAAAATATATTTAAATCAGATTAATAAAAAAACTGTGCTTGCACATCCTGTGGAGCGCAAATTCTGTGGGGCGCACATCCTGTGGAGCACATAAATAAAAATAATATTAAAAACAAATTACAAATTTTTTTTTAAAATCAAATTAATAAAAAAACTGTCCTTGCACATCCTGTGGGGCGCACATCCTGCTGTGCACATGAATAAAAATAATATTAAAACATTTTTACAAAAAAAATATTTAAATCAAATTAATAAAAAAACTGTCCTTGCACATCCTGTGGGGCGCAAATTCTGTGGGGCGCACATCCTGCGGCGCAAATCCTGCCGCGCACATCCTGCTGCTCACATAAATACAAATAATATTAAAACATTTTTACAAAAAAAAATATTTAAATCAAATTAATAAAAAAACTGTGCTTGCACATCCTGTGGGGCGCACATCCTGCGGCGCAAATCCTGTGGAGCACATCCTGCTGCGCATATAAATAAAAATAATGTTAAAACATTTTTACAAAAAAAAATATTTAAATCAAATTAATAAAAAAACTGTGCTTGCACATCCTGTGGGGCGCACATCCTGCGGCGCAAATCCTGCTGCCCACATGAATAAAAATAATATTAAAACATTTTTACAAAAAAAAATATTTAAATCAAATTAATAAAAAAACTGTTCTTGCACATCCTGTGGGGCGCAAATTATGTGGGGCGCACTTCCTGCGGTGCACATCCTGCTACGCACATAAATAAAAATAATATTAAAAACAAATTACAATTTTTTTTTTTTTTAAATCAAATTAATAAAAAAACTGTCCTTGCACATCCTGTGGGGCGCAAATTCTGTGGGGCGCACATCCTGCGGCGCACATCCTGCTGCGCACATAAATAAAAATAATATTAAAAACAAATTACAATTTTTTTTTTAAAATCAAATTAAAAAAAAAATTTTCTTGCACATCCTGTGGGGCGCAAATTATGTGGGGCGCAAATTCTGTGGGGCGCACATCCTGTGGCGCACATCCTGCTGCGCACATAAATAAAAATAATATTGAAACAAATTTACAAGTTTTTTTTTTTTAAATAAAATTAATAAAAAAACTGTGCTTGCACATCCTGTGGGGCGCACATCCTGCGGCGCACATCCTGCTGTGCACATAAATAAAAATAATATTAAAACATTTTTACAAAAAAAAATATTTAAATCAAATTAATAAAAAAACTGTGCTTGCACATCCTGTGGGGCGCAAATTCTGTGGGGCGCACATCCTGCGGCGCACATCCTGCTGCGCACATGAATAAAAATAATATTAAAACATTTTTACAAAAAAATATATTTAAATCAAATTAATAAAAAAACTGTGCTTGCACATCCTGTGGGGCGCAAATTCTGTGGGGCGCACATCCTGCTGCGCACATAAATAAAAATAATATTAAAAACAAATTACAATTTTTTTTTTTTTTAAATCAAATTAATAAAAAAACTGTCCTTGCACATCCTGTGGGGCGCAAATTCTGTGGGGCGCACATCCTGCGGCGCACATCCTGCTGCGCACATGAATAAAAATAATATTAAAACATGTTTACAAAAAAAAATATTTAAATCAAATTAATAAAAAAACTGTGCTTGCACATCCTGTGGGGCGAAAATTCTGTGGGGCGCAAATCCTGCGGCCCACATCCTGCTGTGCACATAAATAAAAATAATATTAAAAACAAATTACAATTTTTTTTTTAAAATCAAATTAAAAAAAAAATTTTCTTGCACATCCTGTGGGGCGCAAATTATGTGGGGCGCAAATTCTGTGGGGCGCACATCCTGTGGCGCACATCCTGCTGCGCACATAAATAAAAATAATATTGAAACAAATTTACAAGTTTTTTTTTTTTAAATAAAATTAATAAAAAAACTGTGCTTGCACATCCTGTGGGGCGCACATCCTGCGGCGCACATCCTGCTGTGCACATAAATAAAAATAATATTAAAACATTTTTACAAAAAAATATATTTAAATTAAATTAATAAAAAAACTGTGCTTGCACATCCTGTGGGGCGCAAATTCTGTGGGGCGCACATCCTGCGGCGCACATCCTGCTGCGCACATAAATAAAAATAATATTAAAACATTTTTACAAAAAAAATATTTAAATCAAATTAATAAAAAAACTGTCCTTGCACATCCTGTGGGGCGCAAATTCTGTGGGGCGCACATCCTGCGGCGCACATCCTGATGCACACATAAATAAAAATAATATTAAAAACAAATTACAATTTTTTTTTTTAAATCAAATTAATAAAAAAACTGTCCTTGCACATCCTGTGGGGCGCAAATTCTGTGGGGCGCACATCCTGCGGCGCACATCCTGCTGCGCACATAAATAAAAATAATATTAAAACATTTTTACAAAAAAAAATATTTAAATCAAATTAATGAAAAAACTGTGCTTGCACATCCTGTGGGGCGCAAATTCTGTGGGGCGCACATCCTCCGGCGCACATCCTGCTGCGCACATAAATAAAAATAATATTAAAACATTTTTACAAAAAAAAATATTTAAATCAAATTAATAAAAAAACTGTGCTTGCACATCCTGTGGGGCGCAAATTCTGTGGGGCGCACATCCTGCGGCGCACATCCTGCTGCGCACATGAATAAAAATAATATTAAAACATTTTTACAAAAAAATATATTTAAATCAAATTAATAAAAAAACTGTGCTTGCACATCCTGTGGGGCGCAAATTCTGTGGGGCGCACATCCTGCTGCGCACATAAATAAAAATAATATTAAAAACAAATTACAATTTTTTTTTTTTTTAAATCAAATTAATAAAAAAACTGTCCTTGCACATCCTGTGGGGCGCAAATTCTGTGGGGCGCACATCCTGCGGCGCACATCCTGCTGCGCACATGAATAAAAATAATATTAAAACATGTTTACAAAAAAAAATATTTAAATCAAATTAATAAAAAAACTGTGCTTGCACATCCTGTGGGGCGAAAATTCTGTGGGGCGCAAATCCTGCGGCCCACATCCTGCTGTGCACATAAATAAAAATAATATTAAAAACAAATTACAATTTTTTTTTTAAAATCAAATTAAAAAAAAAATTTTCTTGCACATCCTGTGGGGCGCAAATTATGTGGGGCGCAAATTCTGTGGGGCGCACATCCTGTGGCGCACATCCTGCTGCGCACATAAATAAAAATAATATTGAAACAAATTTACAAGTTTTTTTTTTTTAAATAAAATTAATAAAAAAACTGTGCTTGCACATCCTGTGGGGCGCACATCCTGCGGCGCACATCCTGCTGTGCACATAAATAAAAATAATATTAAAACATTTTTACAAAAAAATATATTTAAATTAAATTAATAAAAAAACTGTGCTTGCACATCCTGTGGGGCGCAAATTCTGTGGGGCGCACATCCTGCGGCGCACATCCTGCTGCGCACATAAATAAAAATAATATTAAAACATTTTTACAAAAAAAATATTTAAATCAAATTAATAAAAAAACTGTCCTTGCACATCCTGTGGGGCGCAAATTCTGTGGGGCGCACATCCTGCGGCGCACATCCTGATGCACACATAAATAAAAATAATATTAAAAACAAATTACAATTTTTTTTTTTAAATCAAATTAATAAAAAAACTGTCCTTGCACATCCTGTGGGGCGCAAATTCTGTGGGGCGCACATCCTGCGGCGCACATCCTGCTGCGCACATAAATAAAAATAATATTAAAACATTTTTACAAAAAAAAATATTTAAATCAAATTAATGAAAAAACTGTGCTTGCACATCCTGTGGGGCGCAAATTCTGTGGGGCGCACATCCTCCGGCGCACATCCTGCTGCGCACATAAATAAAAATAATATTAAAACATTTTTACAAAAAAAAATATTTAAATCAAATTAATAAAAAAACTGTGCTTGCACATCCTGTGGGGCGCAAATTCTGTGGGGCGCACATCCTGCGGCGCACATCCTGCTGCGCACATGAATAAAAATAATATTAAAACATTTTTACAAAAAAATATATTTAAATCAAATTAATAAAAAAACTGTGCTTGCACATCCTGTGGGGCGCAAATTCTGTGGGGCGCACATCCTGCTGCGCACATAAATAAAAATAATATTAAAAACAAATTACAATTTTTTTTTTAAATCAAATTAATAAAAAAACTGTCCTTGCACATCCTGTGGGGCGCAAATTATGTGGGGCGCACATCCTGCGGCGCACATCCTGCTGCGCACATAAATAAAAATAATATTAAAAACAAATTACAATTTTTTTTTTAAATCAAATTAATAAAAAAACTGTCCTTGCACATCCTGTGTGGCGCAAATTCTGTGGGGCGCACATCCTGCGGCGCACCTCCTGCTGCGCACATAAATAAAAATAATATTAAAACATTTTTACAAAAAAAAATATTTAAATCAAATTAATAAAAAAACTGTGCTTGCACATCCTGTGGGGCGCACATCTTGCAGCGCACATCCTGCTGCGCAATAAATAAAAATAATATTAAAACATTTTTACAAAAAAAAATATTTAAATCAAATTAATAAAAAAACTGTCCTTGCACATCCTGTGGGGCGCAAATTCTGTGGGGCGCACATCCTGCTGCGCACATAAATAAAAATAATATTAAAACATCTTTAAAAAAAAAATATTTAAAACAATTAATAAAAAAACTGTGCTTGCTCATCCTGTGGGGCGCAAATTATGTGGGGCGCACATCCTGCGGCGCACATCCTGCTGCGCACATAAATAAAAATAATATTAAAAACAAATTACAATTTTTTTTTTTAAATAAAATTAATAAAAAAACTGTCCTTGCACATCCTGTGGGGCACAAATTCTGTGGGGCGCACATCCTGCTGTGCACATAAATAAAAATAATATTAAAAACAAATTACAATTTTTTTTTTAAATCAAATTAATAAAAAAACTGTGCTTGCACATCCTGTGGGGCGCAAATTCTGTGGGGCGCACATCCTGCGGCGCACATCCTGCTGCGCACATAAATGAAGATAATATTAAAACATTTTTACAGAAAAAAATATTTAAATCAAATTAATAAAAAACTGTGGTTGCACATCCTGTGGGGCGCAAATTATGTGGGGCGCACAGACTGCGGCGCACATCCTGCTGCGCACATAGATAAAAATGATATTAAAACATCTTTACAAAAAAAATATTTAAAACAATTAATAAAAAAACTGTGCTTGCTCATCCTGTGGGGCGCAAATTATGTGGGGCGCACATCATGCGGCGCACATCCAGCTGCGCACATAAATAAAAATAATATTAAAAACAAATTACAATTTTTTTTTTAAATCAAATTAATAAAAAAACTGTCCTTGCACAACCTGTGGGGCGCAAATTCTGTGGGCCGCAAATCCTGCGGCGCACATCCTGCTGTGCACATAAATAAAAATAATATTAAAAACAAATTACAATTTTTTTTTTAAATCAAATTAATAAAAAAACTGTCCTTGCAAATCCTGTGGGGCGCAAATTCTGTGGGGCGCACATCCTGCGGCGCAAATCCTGCTGCGCACATGAATAAAAATAATATTAAAACATTTTTACAAAAAAAAATATTTAAATAAAATTAATAAAAAAACTGTGCTTGTACATCCTGTGGGGCGCACATCCTGTGGCGCACATCCTGCTGCGCACATAAATAAAAACAATATTAAAAACAAATTACAATTTTTTTAAAAAAATCAAATTAATAAAAAAATTGTCCTTGCACATCCTGTGGGGCGCAAATTCTGTGGGGCACACATCCTGCGGCGCACATCCTGCTGCGCACATAAATAAAAATAATATTAAAAACAATTTACAATTATTTTTTTTTAAATCAAATTAATAAAAAAACTGTGCTTGCACATCCTGTGGGGCGCAAATTCTGTGGGGCGCACATCCTGCGGCACACATCCTGCTGCGCACATAAATAAAAATAATATTAAAACATTTTTACAAAAAAAAATATTTAAATCAAATTAATAAAAAAACTGTCCTTGCACATCCTGTGGGGCGCAAATTCTGTGGGCCGCAAATCCTGCGGCGCACATCCTGCTGCGCACATAAATAAAAATAATATTAAAAACAAATTACAATTTTTTTTTTAAATCAAATTAATAAAAAAACTGTCCTTGCACATCCTGTGGGGCGCAAATTCTGTGGGGCGCACATCCTGCTGCGCACATAAATAAAAATAATATTAAAACATTTTTACAGAAAAAAATATTTAAATATAACTAATAAAAAACCTTGCTTGCACATCCTGTGGGGCGCAAATTATGTGGGGCGCATATCCTGCGGCGCACATCCTGCTGCGCACATAAATAAAAATAATATTAAAACATTTTTACAAAAAAATATATTTAAATCAAATTAATACAAAAACTGTGCTTGCACATCCTGTGGGGCGCAAATCATGTGGGGCGCACATCATGCGGCGCACATCATGCTGCGCACATAGATAAAAATAATATTAAAACATCTTTACAAAAAAAATATTTAAAACAATTAATAAAAAAACTGTGCTTGCTCATCCTGTGGTGCGCAAATTATGTGGGGCGCACATCATGCGGCGCACATCCAGCTGCGCACATTAATAATAATAATATTAAAACATTTTTACAAAAAAAAATATTTAAATCAAATTAATAAAAAAACTGTGCTTGCACATCCTGTGGGGCGCAAATTCTGTGGGGCGCACATCCTGCGGTGCACATCCTGCTGCGCACATAAATAAAAATAATATTAAAACATTTTTACAAAAAAAAATATTTAAATCAAATTAATAAAAAAACTGTGCTTGCACATCCTGTGGGGCGCAAATTCTGTGGGGCGCACATCCTGCGGCGCACATCCAGCTGCGCACTTAAATAAAAATAATATTAAAAACAAATTACAATTTTTTTTTTAAAATCAAATTAATAAAAAAACTGTGCTTGCACATCCTGTGGGGCGCAAATTATGTTAGGCGCACATCCTGCGGCGCACATCCTGCTGCGCACATAAATAAAAATAAAGTTAAAAACAATTTACGATTATTTTTTTTTAAATCAAATTAATAAAAATACTGTGCTTGCACATCCTGTGGGGCGCAAATTATGTGGGGCGCACATCATGCGGCGCACATCCTGCTGCGCACATAAATAAAAATAATATTAAAAACAAATTACAATTTTTTTTTTAAATCAAATTAATAAAAAAACTGTGCTTGCACATCCTGTGGGGCGCAAATTCTGTGGGCCGCAAATCCTGCTGCGCACATAAATAAAAATAATATTAAAAACAAATTACAATTTTTTTTTTAAATCAAATTAATAAAAAAACTGTCCTTGCACATCCTGTGTGGCGCAAATTCTGTGGGGCGCACATCCTGCGGCGCACATCCTGCGGCGCACATCCTGCTGCGCACATAAATAAAAATAATATTAAAACATTTTTACAAAAAAAAATATTTAAATCAAATTAATAAAAAAACTGTGCTTGCACATCCTGTGGGGCGCAAATTCTGTGGGGCGCACATCCTGCGGCGCACATCCAGCTGCGCACATTAATACAAATAATATTAAAACATTTTTACAAAAAAAAATATTTAAATCAAATTAATAAAAAAACTGTGCTTGCACATCCTGTGGGGCGCAAATTCTGTGGGGCTCACATCCTGCGGCGCACATCCTGCTGCGCACATAAATAAAAATAATATTAAAAACAAATTACAATTTTTTTTTTTTAAATCAAATTAATAAAAAAACTGTCCTTGCACATCCTGTGGGGCGCAAATTCTGTGGGGCGCACATCCTGCGGCGCAAATCCTGCTGCGCACATGAATAAAAATAATATTAAAACATTTTTACAAAAAAAAATATTTAAATCAAATTAATAAAAAAACTGTGCTTGCACATCCTGTGGGGCGCATATTCTGTGGGGTGCACATCCTGCGGCACACATCCTGCTGCGCACATAAATAAAAATAATATTAAAAACAATTTACAATTATTTTTTTTTTAAATCAAATTAATAAAAAAACTGTGCTTGCACATCCTGTGGGGCGCACATCCTGCTGCGCACATAAATAAAAATAATGTTAAAAACAATTTACGATTATTTTTTTTTAAATCAAATTAATAAAAATACTGTGCTTGCACATCCTGTGGGGCGCAAATTCTGTGGGGCGCACATCCTGCGGCGCACATCCTGCTGCGCACATAAATAAAAATAATATTAAAACATTTTTACAAAAAAAATATTTAAATCAAATTAATAAAAAAACTGTCTTTGCACATCCTGTGGGGCGCAAATTCTGTGGGGCGCACATCCTGCGGCACACATCCTGCTGCGCACATAAATAAAAATAATATTAAAACATTTTTACAAAAAAAAATATTTAAATCAAATTAATAAAAAAACTGTGCTTGCACATCCTGTGGGGCGCAAATTCTGTGGGGCGCACATCCTGCGGCGCACATCCTGCTGCGCACATAAATGAAAATAATATTAAAACATTTTTACAGAAAAAAATATTTAAATCAAATTAATAAAAAACTGTGGTTGCACATCCTGTGGGGCGCAAATTATGTGGGGCGCACAGACTGCGGCGCACATCCTGCTGCGCACATAGATAAAAATGATATTAAAACATCTTTACAAAAAAAATATTTAAAACAATTAATAAAAAAACTGTGCTTGCTCATCCTGTGGGGCGCAAATTATGTGGGGCGCACATCATGCGGCGCACATCCAGCTGCGCACATAAATAAAAATAATATTAAAAACAATTTACGATTATTTTTTTTTAAATCAAATTAATAAAAATACTGTGCTTGCACATCCTGTGGGGCGCAAATTCTGTGGGGCGCACATCCTGCGGCGCACATCCTGCTGCGCACATAAATAAAAATAATATTAAAACATTTTTACAAAAAAAATATTTAAATCAAATTAATAAAAAAACTGTCTTTGCACATCCTGTGGGGCGCAAATTCTGTGGGGCGCACATCCTGCGGCACACATCCTGCTGCGCACATAAATAAAAATAATATTAAAACATTTTTACAAAAAAAAATATTTAAATCAAATTAATAAAAAAACTGTGCTTGCACATCCTGTGGGGCGCAAATTCTGTGGGGCGCACATCCTGCGGCGCACATCCAGCTGCGCACATTAATACAAATAATATTAAAACATTTTTACAAAAAAAAATATTTAAATCAAATTAATAAAAAAACTGTGCTTGCACATCCTGTGGGGCGCAAATTCTGTGGGGCGCACATCCTGCGGCGCACATCCTGCTGCGCACATAAATGAAAATAATATTAAAACATTTTTACAGAAAAAAATATTTAAATCAAATTAATAAAAAACTGTGGTTGCACATCCTGTGGGGCGCAAATTATGTGGGGCGCACAGACTGCGGCGCACATCCTGCTGCGCACATAGATAAAAATGATATTAAAACATCTTTACAAAAAAAATATTTAAAACAATTAATAAAAAAACTGTGCTTGCTCATCCTGTGGGGCGCAAATTATGTGGGGCGCACATCATGCGGCGCACATCCAGCTGCGCACATAAATAAAAATAATATTAAAAACAAATTACAATTTTTTTTTTTTAAATCAAATTAATAAAAAAACTGTCCTTGCACATCCTGTGTGGCGCAAATTCTGTGGGGCGCACATCCTGCGGCGCACATCCTGCTGCGCACATAAATAAAAATAATATTAAAACATTTTTACAAAAACAAATATTTAAATCAAATTAATAAAAAAACTGTGCTTGCACATCCTGTGGGGCGCAAATTCTGAGGGGCGCACATTCTGCGGCGCACATCCTGCTGCGCATATAAATAAAAATGATATTAAAACATTTTTACAAAAAAAAATATTTAAATCAAATTAATAAAAAAACTGTGCTTGCACATCCTGTGGGGCGCAAATTCTGTGGGGCGCACATCCTGCGGCGCACATCCTGCTGCGCACATAAATAAAAATAATATTAAAAACAAATTACAATTTTTTTTTTTTAAATCAAATTAATAAAAAAACTGTCCTTGCACATCCTGTGTGGCGCAAATTCTGTGGGGCGCACATCCTGCGGCGCACATCCTGCTGCGCACATAAATAAAAATAATATTAAAACATTTTTACAAAAACAAATATTTAAATCAAATTAATAAAAAAACTGTGCTTGCACATCCTGTGGGGCGCAAATTCTGAGGGGCGCACATTCTGCGGCGCACATCCTGCTGCGCATATAAATAAAAATGATATTAAAACATTTTTACAAAAAAAAATATTTAAATCAAATTAATAAAAAAACTGTGCTTGCACATCCTGTGGGGCGCAAATTCTGTGGGGCGCACATCCTGCGGCGCACATCCTGCTGCGCACATAAATAAAAATAATATTAAAAACAAATTACAATTTTTTTTTTTAAATCAAATTAATAAAAAAACTGTCCTTGCACATCCTGTGGGGCGCAAATCCTGCGGCGCACATCCTGCTGCGCATATAAATAAAAATAATGTTAAAACATTTTTACAAAAAAAAATATTTAAATCAAATTAATAAAAAAACTGTGCTTGCACATCCTGTGGGGCGCAAATTCTGTGGGGCGCACATCCTGCTGCGCACATAAATAAAAATAATATTAAAAACAAATTACAATTTTTTTTTTTTAAATCAAATTAATAAAAAAACTGTCCTTGCACATCCTGTGGGGCGCAAATTCTGTGGGGCTCACATCCTGTGGCGCACATCCTGCTGCGCACATAAATACAAATAATATTAAAAACAAATTACAATTTTTTTTTAAAAATCAAATTAATAAAAAAACTGTCCTTGCACATCCTGTGGGGCGCAAATTCTGTGGGGCGCACATCCTGCGGCGCACATCCTGCTGCGCACATAAATAAAAATAATATTAAAACATTTTTACAGAAAAAAATATTTAAATCAAATTAATAAAAAAACTGTTTGCACATCCTATGGGGCGCACATCCTGCTGCGCACATGAATAAAAATGAAATAAAAAAAAATTTACAATTTTTTTTTTTTAAATCAAATTAATAAAAAAAATGTGCTTGCACATCCTGTGGGGCGCAAATTCTGTGGGGCGCACATCCTGCGGCGCACATCCTGCTGCGCACATAAATAAAAATAATATTAAAACATTTTTACAAAAAAAAATATTTAAATCAAATTAATAAAAAAACTGTGCTTGCACATCCTGTGGGGCGAAAATTATGTGGGGCGCACATCATGCGGCGCACATCCTGCTGCGCACATAAATAAAAATAATATTAAAACATTTTTACAAAAAAATATATTAAAATCAAATTAATAAAAAAACTGTGCTTGCACATCCTGTGGGGCGCAAATTCTGTGGGGCGCACATCCTGCGGCACACATCCTGCTGCGCACATAAATAAAAATAATATTGAAACAAATTACAATTTGTTTTTAAAAATCAAATTAATAAAAAAACTGTCCTTGCACATCCTGTGGGGCGCAAATTCTGTGGGGCGCACATCCTGCGGCGCACATCCTGCTGCGCACATAAATAAAAATAATATTAAAACATTTTTACAAAAAAAATATTTAAATCAAATTAATAAAAAAACTGTGCTTGCACATCCTGTGGGGCGCAAATTATGTGGGGCGCACATCCTGCGGCGCACATCCTGCTGCGCACATAAATAAAAATAATATTAAAAACAATTTACAATTATTTTTTTTTAAATCAAATAAAAAAAAAAACTGTGCTTGCACATCCTGTGGGGCGCAAATTATGTGGGGCGCACATCATGCGGCGCACATCCTGCTGCGCACATAAATAAAAATAATATTAAAACATTTTTACAGAAAAAAATATTTAAATATAACTAATAAAAAACCTTGCTTGCACATCCTGTGGGGCGCAAATTATGTGGGGCGCACATCCTGCGGCGCACATCCTGCTGCGCACATAAATAAAAATAATATTAAAACATTTTTACAAAAAAATATATTTAAATCAAATTAATACAAAAACTGTGCTTGCACATCCTGTGGGGCGCAAATTATGTGGGGCGCACATCATGCGGCGCACATCCTGCTGCGCACATAAATAAAAATAATATTAAAACTATTTACAGAAAAAAATATTTAAATCAAATTAATAAAAAACTGTGGTTGCACATCCTGTGGGGCGCAAATTATGTGGGGCGCACATCATGCGGCGCATATCCAGCTGCGCACATTAATAATAATAATAATATTAAAACATTTTTACAAAAAAAAATATTTAAATATAATTAATAAAAAACCTTGCTTGCACATCCCGTGGGGCGCAAATTATGTGGGGCGCACATCCTGCGGCGCACATCCTGCTGCGCACATAAATAAAAATAATATTAAAACATTTTTACAAAAAAATATATTTAAATCAAATTAATACAAAAAGTGTGCTTGCACATCCTGTGGGCCGCAAATTATGTGGGGCGCACATCCTGCGGCGCACATCCTGCTGCGCACATAAATAAAAATAATATTAAAAACAATTTACAATTATTTTTTTTTAAATCAAATTAATAAAAAAACTGTGCTTGCACATCTTGTGGGGCGCAAATTCTGTGGGGCGCACATCCTGCGGCGCACATCCTGCTGCGAACATAAATAAAAATAATATTAAAACATTTTTACAAAAAAATATATTTAAATCAAATTAATAAAAAAACTGTGCTTGCACATCCTGTGGGGCGCAAATTCTGTGGGGCGCACATCCTGCGGCGCACATCCTTCTGCGCACATAAATAAAAATAATATTAAAAACAAATTACAATTTTTTTTTTTAAATCAAATTAATAAAAAAACTGTCCTTGCACATCCTGTGGGGCGCACATCCTGCTGCGCACATGAATAAAAATGAAATTAAAAAAAATTTACAATTTTTTTTTTTTAAATCAAATTAATAAAAAAAATGTGCTTGCACATCCTGTGGGGCGCAAATTCTGTGGGGCGCACATCCTGCGGCGCACATCCTGCTGCGCACATAAATAAAAATAATATTAAAACATTTTTACAAAAAAAAAATATTTAAATCAAATTAATAAAAAAACTGTCCTTGCACATCCTGTGGGGCGCAAATTCTGTGGGGCGCACATCCTGCTGCGCACATAAATAAAAATAATATTGAAAACAAATTACAATTTTTTTTTTAAATCAAATTAATAAAAAAACTGTGCTTGCACATCCTGTAGGGCGCAAATTATGTGGGGCGCACATCCTGCGGCGCACATCCTGCTGTGCACTTAAATAAAAATAATATTAAAACAAATTTACAATTTTTTTTTTTTAAATCAAATTAATAAAAAAACTGTGCTTGCACATCCTGTGGGGCGCAAATTATGTGGGGCGCACATCAAGCGGCGCACATCCTGCTGCGCACATAAATAAAAATAATATTAAAAACAAATTACAATTTTTTTTTTTTTAAATCAAATTAATAAAAAAACTGTCCTTGCACATCCTGTGGGGCGCAAATTCTGTGGGGCGCACATCCTGAAGCGCACATCCTGCTGCGCACATAAATAAAAATAATATTAAAACATTTTTACAAAAAAATATATTTAAATCAAACTAATACAAAAACTGTGCTTGCACATCCTGTGGGGCGCAAATTATGTGGGGCGCACATCATGCGGCGCACATCCTGCTGCGCACATAAATAAAAATAATATTAAAACATTTTTACAGAAAAAAATATTTAAATCAAATTAATAAAAAACTGTGGTTGCACATCCTGTGGGGCGCAAATTATGTGGGGCGCACACCATGCGGCGCACATCCTTCTGCGCACATAAATAAAAATAATATTAAAACATTTTTACAGAAAAAAATATTTAAATATAACTAATAAAAAACCTTGCTTGCACATCCTGTGGGGCGCAAATTATGTGGGGCGCATATCCTGCGGCGCACATCCTGCTGCGCACATAAATAAAAATAATATTAAAACATTTTTACAAAAAAATATATTTAAATCAAATTAATACAAAAACTGTGCTTGCACATCCTGTGGGGCGCAAATCATGTGGGGCGCACATCATGCGGCGCACATCATGCTGCGCACATAGATAAAAATAATATTAAAACATCTTTACAAAAAAAATATTTAAAACAATTAATAAAAAAACTGTGCTTGCTCATCCTGTGGTGCGCAAATTATGTGGGGCGCACATCATGCGGCGCACATCCAGCTGCGCACATTAATAATAATAATATTAAAACATTTTTACAAAAAAAAATATTTAAATCAAATTAATAAAAAAACTGTGCTTGCACATCCTGTGGGGCGCAAATTCTGTGGGGCGCACATCCTGCGGTGCACATCCTGCTGCGCACATAAATAAAAATAATATTAAAACATTTTTACAAAAAAAAATATTTAAATCAAATTAATAAAAAAACTGTGCTTGCACATCCTGTGGGGCGCAAATTCTGTGGGGCGCACATCCTGCGGCGCACATCCAGCTGCGCACTTAAATAAAAATAATATTAAAAACAAATTACAATTTTTTTTTTAAAATCAAATTAATAAAAAAACTGTGCTTGCACATCCTGTGGGGCGCAAATTATGTTAGGCGCACATCCTGCGGCGCACATCCTGCTGCGCACATAAATAAAAATAATATTAAAAACAAATTACAATTTTTTTTTTTAAATCAAATTAATAAAAAAACTGTCCTTGCACATCCTGTGGGGCGCAAATCCTGCGGCGCACATCCTGCTGCGCATATAAATAAAAATAATGTTAAAACATTTTTACAAAAAAAAATATTTAAATCAAATTAATAAAAAAACTGTGCTTGCACATCCTGTGGGGCGCAAATTCTGTGGGGCGCACATCCTGCTGCGCACATAAATAAAAATAATATTAAAAACAAATTACAATTTTTTTTTTTTAAATCAAATTAATAAAAAAACTGTCCTTGCACATCCTGTGGGGCGCAAATTCTGTGGGGCTCACATCCTGTGGCGCACATCCTGCTGCGCACATAAATACAAATAATATTAAAAACAAATTACAATTTTTTTTTAAAAATCAAATTAATAAAAAAACTGTCCTTGCACATCCTGTGGGGCGCAAATTCTGTGGGGCGCACATCCTGCGGCGCACATCCTGCTGCGCACATAAATAAAAATAATATTAAAACATTTTTACAAAAAAAAATATTTAAATCAAATTAATAAAAAAACTGTGCTTGCACATCCTGTGGGGCGCAAATGATGTGGGGCGCACAGACTGCGGCGCACATCCTGCTGCGCACATAAATAAAAATAATATTAAAAACAAATTACAATTTTTTTTTTTAAATCAAATTAATAAAAAAACTGTGCTTGCACATCCTGTGGGGCGCAAATTATGTGGGGCGCACATCATTTGGCGCACATCCTGCTGCGCACATAAATAAAAATAATATTAAAACATTTTTACAGAAAAAAATATTTAAATCAAATTAATAAAAAAACTGTTTGCACATCCTATGGGGCGCACATCCTGCTGCGCACATGAATAAAAATGAAATAAAAAAAAATTTACAATTTTTTTTTTTTAAATCAAATTAATTAAAAAAATGTGCTTGCACATCCTGTGGGGCGCAAATTCTGTGGGGCGCACATCCTGCGGCGCACATCCTGCTGCGCACATAAATAAAAATAATATTAAAACATTTTTACAAAAAAAAATATTTAAATCAAATTAATAAAAAAACTGTGCTTGCACATCCTGTGGGGCGAAAATTATGTGGGGCGCACATCATGCGGCGCACATCCTGCTGCGAACATAAATAAAAATAATATTAAAACATTTTTACAAAAAAATATATTAAAATCAAATTAATAAAAAAACTGTGCTTGCACATCCTGTGGGGCGCAAATTCTGTGGGGCGCACATCCTGCGGCACACATCCTGCTGCGCACATAAATAAAAATAATATTGAAACAAATTACAATTTGTTTTTAAAAATCAAATTAATAAAAAAACTGTCCTTGCACATCCTGTGGGGCGCAAATTCTGTGGGGCGCACATCCTGCGGCGCACATCCTGCTGCGCACATAAATAAAAATAATATTAAAACATTTTTACAAAAAAAATATTTAAATCAAATTAATAAAAAAACTGTGCTTGCACATCCTGTGGGGCGCAAATTATGTGGGGCGCACATCCTGCGGCGCACATCCTGCTGCGCACATAAATAAAAATAATATTAAAAACAATTTACAATTATTTTTTTTTAAATCAAATAAAAAAAAAAACTGTGCTTGCACATCCTGTGGGGCGCAAATTATGTGGGGCGCACATCATGCGGCGCACATCCTGCTGCGCACATAAATAAAAATAATATTAAAACATTTTTACAGAAAAAAATATTTAAATATAACTAATAAAAAACCTTGCTTGCACATCCTGTGGGGCGCAAATTATGTGGGGCGCACATCCTGCGGCGCACATCCTGCTGCGCACATAAATAAAAATAATATTAAAACATTTTTACAAAAAAATATATTTAAATCAAATTAATACAAAAACTGTGCTTGCACATCCTGTGGGGCGCAAATTATGTGGGGCGCACATCATGCGGCGCACATCCTGCTGCGCACATAAATAAAAATAATATTAAAACTATTTACAGAAAAAAATATTTAAATCAAATTAATAAAAAACTGTGGTTGCACATCCTGTGGGGCGCAAATTATGTGGGGCGCACATCATGCGGCGCATATCCAGCTGCGCACATTAATAATAATAATAATATTAAAACATTTTTACAAAAAAAAATATTTAAATATAATTAATAAAAAACCTTGCTTGCACATCCCGTGGGGCGCAAATTATGTGGGGCGCACATCCTGCGGCGCACATCCTGCTGCGCACATAAATAAAAATAATATTAAAACATTTTTACAAAAAAATATATTTAAATCAAATTAATACAAAAACTGTGCTTGCACATCCTGTGGGCCGCAAATTATGTGGGGCGCACATCCTGCGGCGCACATCCTGCTGCGCACATAAATAAAAATAATATTAAAAACAATTTACAATTATTTTTTTTTAAATCAAATTAATAAAAAAACTGTGCTTGCACATCTTGTGGGGCGCAAATTCTGTGGGGCGCACATCCTGCGGCGCACATCCTGCTGCGAACATAAATAAAAATAATATTAAAACATTTTTACAAAAAAATATATTTAAATCAAATTAATAAAAAAACTGTGCTTGCACATCCTGTGGGGCGCAAATTCTGTGGGGCGCACATCCTGCGGCGCACATCCTTCTGCGCACATAAATAAAAATAATATTAAAAACAAATTACAATTTTTTTTTTTAAATCAAATTAATAAAAAAACTGTCCTTGCACATCCTGTGGGGCGCACATCCTGCTGCGCACATGAATAAAAATGAAATTAAAAAAAATTTACAATTTTTTTTTTTTAAATCAAATTAATAAAAAAAATGTGCTTGCACATCCTGTGGGGCGCAAATTCTGTGGGGCGCACATCCTGCGGCGCACATCCTGCTGCGCACATAAATAAAAATAATATTAAAACATTTTTACAAAAAAAAAATATTTAAATCAAATTAATAAAAAAACTGTGCTTGCACATCCTGTAGGGCGCAAATTCTGTGGGGCGCACATCCTGAAGCGCACATCCTGCTGCGCACATGAAATAAAAATAATATTAAAATATTTTTACAAAAAAAAATATTTAAATCAAATTAATAAAAAAACTGTGCTTG
Organism: Pleuronectes platessa; assembly: GCF_947347685.1. Lineage (NCBI taxonomy): Eukaryota > Metazoa > Chordata > Actinopteri > Pleuronectiformes > Pleuronectidae > Pleuronectes > Pleuronectes platessa. The sequence goes on from NW_026518997.1 coordinate 24,471, forward strand.
CACATCCTGTGGGGCGCACATCCTGCGGCACACATCTTGCTGCGCACATAAATAAAAATAATATTGAAACAAATTACAATTTGTTTTTAAAAATCAAATTAATAAAAAAACTGTCCTTGCACATCCTGTGGGGCGCACATCCTGCTGCGCACATAAATAAAAATAATATTAAAACATTTTTACAGAAAAAAATATTAAAATCAAATTAATAAAAAAACTGTGCTTGCACATCCACTGGGGCGCAAATTCTGTGGGGCGCACATCCTGCGGCACACATCCTGCTGCGCACATAAATAAAAATAATATTGAAACAAATTTACAATTTTTTTTTTTTAAATCAAATTAATAAAAAAACTGTGCTTGCACATCCTGTGGGGCGCAAATTATGTGGGGCGCACATCCTGATGCGCAAATCCTGCTGCGCACATGAATAAAAATAATATTAAAACATTTTTACAAAAAAAAATATTTAAATCAAATTAATAAAAAAACTGTGCTTGCACATCCTGTGAGGCACAAATTCTGTGGGGCGCACATCCTGCGGCGCACATCCTGCTGCGCACATAAATAAAAATAATATTAAAAACAAATTACAATTTTTTTTTAAATCAAATTAATAAAAAAACTGTGCTTGCACATCCTGTGGGGCGCAAATTATGTGGGGCGCACATCCTGCGGCGCACATCCTGCTGCGCACATAAATAAAAATAATATTAAAACATTTTTACAAAAAAAAATATTTAAATCAAATTAATAAAAAAACTGTGCTTGCTCATCCTGTGGGGCGCAAATTCTGTGGGGCGCACATCCTGCGGCACACATCCTGCTGCGCACATAAATAAAAATAATATTAAAAACAAATTACAATTTTTTTTTAAAAATCAAATTAATAAAAAAACTGTCCTTGCACATCCTGTGGGGCGCAAATTCTGTGGGGCGCACATCCTGTGGCGCACATCCTGCTGCGCACATGAATAAAAATAATATTAAAACATTTTTACAAAAAAAAATATTTAAATCAAATTAATAAAAAAACTGTGCTTGCTCATCCTGTGGGGCGCAAATTCTGTGGGGCGCACATCCTGCGGCACACATCCTGCTGCGCACATAAATAAAAATAATATTGAAACAAATTACAATTTGTTTTTAAAAATCAAATTAATAAAAAAACTGTCCTTGCACATCCTGTGGGGCGCAAATTATGTGGGGCGCACATCCTGCGGCGCACATCCTGCTGCGCACATAAATAAAAATAATATTAAAACATTTTTACAAAAAAATATATTTAAATCAAATTAATACAAAAACTGTGCTTGCACATCCTGTGGGGCGCAAATTATGTGGGGCGCACATCATGCGGCGCACATCCTGCTGCGCACATAAATAAAAATAATATTAAAACATTTTTACAGAAAAAAATATTTAAATCAAATTAATAAAAAACTGTGGTTGCACATCCTGTGGGGCGCAAATTATGTGGGGCGCACAGACTGCGGCGCACATCCTGCTGCGCACATAAATAAAAATAATATTAAAACATTTTTACAGAAAAAAATATTAAAATCAAATTAATAAAAAAACTGTGCTTGCACATCCACTGGGGCGCAAATTCTGTGGGGCGCACATCCTGCGGCACACATCCTGCTGCGCACATAAATAAAAATAATATTGAAACAAATTTACAATTTTTTTTTTTTAAATCAAATTAATAAAAAAACTGTGCTTGCACATCCTGTGGGGCGCCAATTATGTGGGGCGCACATCCTGCGGCGCACATCCTGCTGCGCACATAAATAAAAATAATATTAAAACATTTTTACAAAAAAAAATATTTAAATCAAATTAATAAAAAAACTGTGCTTGCACATCCTGTGGGGCGCAAATTATGTGGGGCGCACATCCTGCGGCGCACATCCTGCTGCGCACAAAAATAATATTAAAAACAATTTACAATTATTTTTTTTTTAAACCAAATTAATAAAAAAACTGTGCTTGCACATCCTGTGGGGCGCAAATTATGTGGGGCGCACAGACTGCGGCGCACATCCTGCTGCGCACATGAATAAAAATAATATTAAAAACAAATTACAATTTTTTTTTTTTAAATCAAATTAATAAAAAAACTGTCCTTGCACATCCTGTGGGGCGCAAATTCTGTGGGGCGCACATCCTGCTGCGCACATAAATAAAAATAATATTAAAAACAAATTAAAAAATTTTTTTTAAATCAAATTAATAAAAAAACTGTCCTTGCACATCCTGTGTGGCGCAAATTCTGTGGGGCGCACCTCCTGCGGCGCAAATCCTGCTGAGCACATTAATAAAAATAATATTAAAACATTTTTACAAAAAAAAAATATTTAAATCAAATTAATAAAAAAACTGTGCTTGCACATCCTGTGGGGCGCAAATTATGTGGGGCGCACATCCTGCAGCGCACATCCTGCTGCGCAAATAAATAAAAATAAAATTAAAACAAATTTACAATTTTTTTTTTTAAATCAAATTAATAAAAAAAATGTGCTTGCACATCCTGTGGGGCGCAAATTCTGTGGGGCGCACATCCTGCGGCGCACATCCTGCTGCGCACATAAATACAAATTATATTAAAACATTTTTACAAAAAAAATATTTAAATCAAATTAATAAAAAAACTGTCCTTGCACATCCTGTGGGGCGCAAATTCTGTGGGGCGCACATCCTGATGCGCACATCCTGCTGCGCACATAAATAAAAATAATATTAAAAACAAATTACATTTTTTTTTTTTTAAATCAAATTAATAAAAAAACTGTGCTTGCACATCCTGTGGGGCGCACATCCTGCGGCGCACATCCTGCTGCGCATATAAATAAAAATAATGTTAAAACATTTTTACAAAAAAAAATATTTAAATCAAATTAATAAAAAAATGTGCTTGCACATCCTGTGGGGCGCAAATTCTGTGGGGCGCACATCCTGCGGCGCACATCCTGCTGCGCACATAAATAAAAATAATATTAAAAACAAATTACAATTTTTAAAAAAAAATCAAATTAATAAAAAAATTGTCCTTGCACATCCTGTGGGGCCCAAATTCTGTGGGGCACACATCCTGCGGCGCACATCCTGCTGCGCACATAAATAAAAATAATATTAAAACATTTTTACAAAAAAAAATATTTAAATCAAATTAATAAAAAAACTGTGCTTGCACATCCTGTGGGGCGCAAATTATGTGGGGCGCACATCCTGCGGCACACATCCTGCTGCGCACATAAATAAAAATAATATTGAAACAAATTTACAATTTTTTTTTTTTAAATCAAATTAATAAAAAAACTGTGCTTGCACATCCTGTGGGGCGCAAATTATGTGGGGCGCACATCCTGCTGCGCACATGAATAACAATGAAATTAAAAAAAATTTACAATTTTTTTTTTTTAAATCAAATTAATAAAAAAAATGTGCTTGCACATCCTGTGGGGCGCAAATTCTGTGGGGCGCACATCCTGCGGCGCACATCCTGCTGCGCACATAAATAAAAATAATATTAAAACATTTTTACAAAAAAAAATATTTAAATCAAATTAATAAAAAAACTGTGCTTGCACATCCTGTGGGGCGCAAATTCTGTGGGGCGCACATCCTGCGGCGCACATCCTTCTGCGCACATAATTAAAAATAATATTAAAAACAAATTACAATTTTTTTTTTTAAATCAAATTAATAAAAAAACTGTCCTTGCACATCCTGTGGGGCGCAAATTCTGTGGGGCGCACATCCTGCTGCGCACATGAATAACAATGAAATTAAAAAAAATTTACAATTTTTTTTTTTTAAATCAAATTAATAAAAAAAATGTGCTTGCACATCCTGTGGGGCGCAAATTCGGTGGGGCGCACATCCTGCGGCGCACATCCTGCTGCGCACATAAATAAAAATAATATTAAAACATTTTTACAAAAAAAAATATTTAAATATAATTAATAAAAAACCTTGCTTGCACATCCTGTGGGGCGCAAATTATGTGGGGCGCACATCCTGCGGCGCACATCCTGCTGCGCACATAAATAAAAATAATATTAAAACATTTTTACAAAAAAATATATTTAAATCAAATTAATACAAAAACTGTGCTTGCACATCCTGTGGGGCGCAAATTCTGTGGTGCGCACATCCTGCGGCGCACATCCTGCTGCGCACATAAATAAAAATAATATTAAAACATTTTTACAAAAAAAAATATTTAAATCAAATTAATAAAAAAACTGTGCTTGCACATCCTGTGGGGCACACATCCTGCGGCGCATATCCTTCTGCGCACATAAATAAAAATAATATTAAAAACAAATTACAATTTTTTTTTTTTAAATCAAATTAATAAAAAAACTGTCCTTGCACATCCTGTGGGGCGCAAATTCTGTGGGGCGCACATCCTGCTGCGCACATGAATAAAAATGAAATTAAAAAAAATGTACAATTTTTTTTTTTTTAAATCAAATTAATAAAAAAAATGTGCTTGCACATCCTGTGGGGCGCAAATTATGTGGGGCGCACATCCTGCGGCGCACATCCTGCGGCGCACATAAATAAAAATAATATTAAAACATTTTTACAAAAAAAAATATTTAAATCCAATTAATAAAAAAACTGTGCTTGTACATCCTGTGGGGCGTAAATTCTGTGGGGCGCACATCCTGCGGCACACATCCTGCTGCGCACATAAATAAAAATAATATTAAAACATTTTTACAAAAAAAAATATTTAAATCAAATTAATAAAAAAACTGTGCTTGCACATCCTGTGGGGCGCAAATTCTGTGGGGCGCACATCCTGCTGCGCACATGAATAAAAATGAAATTAAAAAAAATTTACAATTTTTTTTTTTTTAAATCAAATTTATAAAAAAAATGTGCTTGCACATCCTGTGGGGCGCACATTATGTGGGGCGCACATCCTGCGGCGCACATCCTGCTGCGCACATAAATAAAAATAATATTAAAACATTTTTACAAAAAAAAATATTTAAATCAAATTAATAAAAAAACTGTGCTTGCACATCCTGTGGGGCGCAAATTCTGTGGGGCGCACATCCTGCGGCACACATCCTGCTGCGCACATAAATAAAAATAATATTGAAACAAATTTACAATTTTTTTTTTTAAATCAAATTAATAAAAAAACTGTGCTTGCTCATCCTGTGGGGCGCAAATTCTGTGGGGCGCACATCCTGCTGCGCACATATATAAAAATAATATTAAAAACAAATTACAATTTTTTTTTTAAAATCAAATTAATAAAAAAACTGTCCTTGCACATCCTGTGGGGCGCAAATTCTGTGGGGCGCACATCCTGCGGCGCACATCCTGCGGCGCACATCCTGCTGCGCACATGAATAAAAATAATATTAAAACATTTTTACAAAAAAAAATATTTAAATCAAATTAATAAAAAAACTGTGCTTGCACATCCTGTGGGGCGCAAATTCTGTGGGGCGCACATCCTGCGGCGCACATCCTTCTGCGCACATAATTAAAAATAATATTAAAAACAAATTACAATTTTTTTTTTTAAATCAAATTAATAAAAAAACTGTCCTTGCACATCCTGTGGGGCGCAAATTCTGTGGGGCGCACATCCTGCTGCGCACATGAATAACAATGAAATTAAAAAAAATTTACAATTTTTTTTTTTTAAATCAAATTAATAAAAAAAATGTGCTTGCACATCCTGTGGGGCGCAAATTCGGTGGGGCGCACATCCTGCGGCGCACATCCTGCTGCGCACATAAATAAAAATAATATTAAAACATTTTTACAAAAAAAAATATTTAAATATAATTAATAAAAAACCTTGCTTGCACATCCTGTGGGGCGCAAATTATGTGGGGCGCACATCCTGCGGCGCACATCCTGCTGCGCACATAAATAAAAATAATATTAAAACATTTTTACAAAAAAATATATTTAAATCAAATTAATACAAAAACTGTGCTTGCACATCCTGTGGGGCGCAAATTCTGTGGTGCGCACATCCTGCGGCGCACATCCTGCTGCGCACATAAATAAAAATAATATTAAAACATTTTTACAAAAAAAAATATTTAAATCAAATTAATAAAAAAACTGTGCTTGCACATCCTGTGGGGCACACATCCTGCGGCGCATATCCTTCTGCGCACATAAATAAAAATAATATTAAAAACAAATTACAATTTTTTTTTTTTAAATCAAATTAATAAAAAAACTGTCCTTGCACATCCTGTGGGGCGCAAATTCTGTGGGGCGCACATCCTGCTGCGCACATGAATAAAAATGAAATTAAAAAAAATGTACAATTTTTTTTTTTTTAAATCAAATTAATAAAAAAAATGTGCTTGCACATCCTGTGGGGCGCAAATTATGTGGGGCGCACATCCTGCGGCGCACATCCTGCGGCGCACATAAATAAAAATAATATTAAAACATTTTTACAAAAAAAAATATTTAAATCCAATTAATAAAAAAACTGTGCTTGTACATCCTGTGGGGCGTAAATTCTGTGGGGCGCACATCCTGCGGCACACATCCTGCTGCGCACATAAATAAAAATAATATTAAAACATTTTTACAAAAAAAAATATTTAAATCAAATTAATAAAAAAACTGTGCTTGCACATCCTGTGGGGCGCAAATTCTGTGGGGCGCACATCCTGCTGCGCACATGAATAAAAATGAAATTAAAAAAAATTTACAATTTTTTTTTTTTTAAATCAAATTTATAAAAAAAATGTGCTTGCACATCCTGTGGGGCGCACATTATGTGGGGCGCACATCCTGCGGCGCACATCCTGCTGCGCACATAAATAAAAATAATATTAAAACATTTTTACAAAAAAAAATATTTAAATCAAATTAATAAAAAAACTGTGCTTGCACATCCTGTGGGGCGCAAATTCTGTGGGGCGCACATCCTGCGGCACACATCCTGCTGCGCACATAAATAAAAATAATATTGAAACAAATTTACAATTTTTTTTTTTAAATCAAATTAATAAAAAAACTGTGCTTGCTCATCCTGTGGGGCGCAAATTCTGTGGGGCGCACATCCTGCTGCGCACATATATAAAAATAATATTAAAAACAAATTACAATTTTTTTTTTAAAATCAAATTAATAAAAAAACTGTCCTTGCACATCCTGTGGGGCGCAAATTCTGTGGGGCGCACATCCTGCGGCGCACATCCTGCGGCGCACATCCTGCTGCGCACATGAATAAAAATAATATTAAAACATTTTTACAAAAAAAAATATTTAAATCAAATTAATAAAAAAACTGTCCTTGCACATCCTGTGGGGCGCAAATTCTGTGGGGCGCACATCCAGCTGCGCACATTAATATAAAAATAATATTAAAAACAATTTACAATTTTTTCTTTTTTAAATCAAATTAATAAAAAAACTGTGCTTGCACATCCTGTGGGGCCCAAATTCTGTGGGGCGCACATCCTGCGGGGCACATCCTGCTGCGCACATAAATAAAAATAATATTAAAACATTTTTACAAAAAAAAATATTTAAATCAAATTATTAAAAAAACTGTGCTTGAACATCCTGTGGGGCGCAAATTATGTGGGGCACACATCCTGCGGCGCACATAAATAAAAATAATATTAAAAACAAACTACAATTTTTTTTTTTAAATCAAATTAATAAAAAAACTGTCCTTGCACATCCTGTGGGGCGCAAATTCTGTGGGGCGCACATCCTGCTGCGCACATGAATAAAAATAATGTTAAAACATTTTTACAAAAAAAAATATTTAAATCAAATTAATAAAAAAACTGTGCTTGCAAATCCTGTGGGGCGCAAATTCTGTGGGGCGCACATCCTGCGGCGCACATCCTGCTGCGCACATAAATAAAAATAATATTAAAACATTTTTACAAAAAAAAATATTTAAATATAACTAATACAAAAACTGTGCTTGCACATCCTGTGGGGCGCAAATTATGTGGGGCGCACATCCTGCTGCGCAAATAAATAAAAATGAAATTAAAAAAAATTTACAATTTTTTTTTTTTAAATCAAATTAATAAAAAAAATGTGCTTGCACATCCTGTGGGGCGCAAATTATGTGGGGCGCACATCCTGCTGCGCACATAAATAAAAATAATATTAAAACATTTTTATAAAAAAATATATTTAAATCAAATTAATAAAAAAACTGTGCTTGCACATCCTGTGGGGCGCAAATTCTATGGGGCGCACATCCTGCTGCGCACATCCTGCTGCTCAAATAAATACAAATAAAATTAAAAAAACTTTACAATTTTTTTTTTTTAAATCAAATTAATAAAAAAAATGTGCTTGCACATCCTGTGGGGAGCAAATTCTGTGGGGCGCACATCCTGTGGCGCACATCCTGCTGCGCACATAAATAAAAATAATATTAAAAACAAATTACAATTTTTTTTTTTAAATCAAATTAATAAAAAAACTGTCCTTGCACATCCTGTGGGGCGCAAATTCTGTGGGGCGCACATCCTGCTGCGCACATGAATAAAAATAATGTTAAAACATTTTTACAAAAAAATATATTTACATCAAATTATTAAAAAAACTGTGCTTGCACATCCTGCTGCGCACATAAATAAAAATAATATTAAAACATTTTTACAAAAAAAAATATTTAAATATAACTAATAAAAAAACTGTGCTTGCACATCCTGTGGGGCGCAAATTATGTGGGGCGCACATCCTGCAGCGCACATCCTGCTGCGCACATAAATAAAAATAATATTAAAAACAAATTACAATTTTTTTTTTTAAATCAAATTAATAAAAAAACTGTCCTTGCACATCCTGTGGGGCGCAAATTCTGTGGGGCGCACATCCTGCTGCGCACATGAATAAAAATAATGTTAAAACATTTTTACAAAAAAAAATATTTAAATATAACTAATAAAAAAACTGTGCTTGCACATCCTGTGGGGCGCAAACTATGTGGGGCGCACATCCTGCAGCGCACATCCTGCTGCGCAAATAAATAAAAATAAAATTAAAAAAAATTTACAATTTTTTTTTTAAATCAAATTAATAAAAAAATTGTCCTTGCACATCCTGTGGGGCGCAAATTCTGTGGGGCGCACATCCTGCGGCGCAAATCCTGCTGCGCACATGAATAAAAATAATATTAAAACATTTTTACAAAAAAAAATATTTAAATCAAATTAATAAAAAAACTGTCCTTGCACATCCTGTGGGGCGCAAATTCTTTGGGGCGCACATCCAGCTGCGCACATTAATAAAAATAATATTAAACACAATTTACAATTTTTTCTTTTTTAAATCAAATTAATAAAAAAACTGTGCTTGCACATCCTATGGGGCGCAAATTCTGTGGGGCGCACATCCTGCGGGGCACATCCTGCTGAGCACATAAATAAAAATAATATTAAAACATTTTTACAAAAAAAAATATTTCAATCAAATTAATAAAAAAACTGTGCTTGCACATCCTGTGGGGCGCAAATTCTGTGGGGCGCACATCCTGCGGCGCACATCCTGCTGCGCACATAAATACAAATAATTTTAAAACATTTTTACAAGTTTTTTTTTTTAAATCAAATCAATAAAAAAACTGTGCTTGCACATCCTGTGGGGCGCAAATTATGTGGGGTGCACATCCTGCGGCGCACATCCTGCTGCGCACATAAATAAAAATAATATTAAAAACATATTACAATTTTTTTTTTTAAATCAAATTAATAAAAAAACTGTCCTTGCACATCCTGTGGGGCGCAAATTCTGTGGGGGGCACATCCTGCTGCGCACATGAATAAAAATAATGTTAAAACATTTTTACAAAAAAAAATATTTAAATCAAATTAATAAAAAAACTGTGCTTGCAAATCCTGTGGGGCGCAAATTCTGTGGGGCGCACATCCTGCGGCGCACATAAATAAAAATAATATTAAAACATTTTTACAAAAAAAAATATTTAAATATAACTAATACAAAAACTGTGCTTGCACATCCTGTGGGGCGCAAATTATGTGGGGCGCACATCCTGCTGCGCAAATAAATAAAAATGAAATTAAAAAAAATTTACAATTTTTTTTTTTTAAATCAAATTAATAAAAAAAATGTGCTTGCACATCCTGTGGGGCGCAAATTATGTGGGGCGCACATCCTGCTGCGCACATAAATAAAAATAATATTAAAACATTTTTATAAAAAAATTTATTTAAATCAAATTAATAAAAAAACTGTGCTTGCACATCCTGTGGGGCGCAAATTCTATGGGGCGCACATCCTGCGGCGCACATCCTGCTGCGCACATAAATAAAAATAATATTAAAACATTTTTACAAAAAAAAATATTTAAATCAATTTAATAAAAAAACTGTGCTTGCACATCCTGTGGGGCGCAAATTCTGTGGGGCGCACATCCTGCTGCGCAAATAAATAAAAATAATATTAAAAACAAATTACAATTTTTTTTTTTAAATCAAATTAATAAAAAAACTGTCCTTGCACATCCTGTGGGGCGCAAATTATGTGGGGCGCACATCCTGCTGCGCACATGAATAAAAATAATGTTAAAACATTTTTACAAAAAAAAATATTTAAATATAACTAATAAAAAACCTTGCTTGCACATCCTGTGGGGCGCAAATTATGTGGGGCGCACATCCTGCAGCGCACATCCTGCTGCGCACATAAATAAAAATAATATTAAAAACAAATTACAATTTTTTTTTTTTAAATCAAATTAATAAAAAAACTGTGCTTGCACATCCTGTGGGGCGCAAATTCTGTGGGGCGCACATCCTGCTGCGCACATATATAAAAATAATATTAAAAACAAATTACAATTTTTTTTTTAAAATCAAATTAATAAAAAAACTGTCCTTGCACATCCTGTGGGGCGCAAATTCTGTGGGGCGCACATCCTGCGGCGCACATCCTGCTGCGCATATAAATAAAAATAATGTTAAAACATTTTTACAAAAAAAAATATTTAAATCAAATTAATAAAAAAACTGTGCTTGCACATCCTGTGGGGCGCAAATTCTGTGGGGCGCACATCCTGCGGCGCACATCCTGCGGCGCACATCCTGCTGCGCACATGAATAAAAATAATATTAAAACATTTTTACAAAAAAAAATATTTAAATCAAATTAATAAAAAAACTGTCCTTGCACATCCTGTGGGGCGCAAATTCTGTGGGGCGCACATCCAGCTGCGCACATTAATATAAAAATAATATTAAAAACAATTTACAATTTTTTCTTTTTTAAATCAAATTAATAAAAAAACTGTGCTTGCACATCCTGTGGGGCCCAAATTCTGTGGGGCGCACATCCTGCGGGGCACATCCTGCTGCGCACATAAATAAAAATAATATTAAAACATTTTTACAAAAAAAAATATTTAAATCAAATTATTAAAAAAACTGTGCTTGAACATCCTGTGGGGCGCAAATTATGTGGGGCACACATCCTGCGGCGCACATAAATAAAAATAATATTAAAAACAAACTACAATTTTTTTTTTTAAATCAAATTAATAAAAAAACTGTCCTTGCACATCCTGTGGGGCGCAAATTCTGTGGGGCGCACATCCTGCTGCGCACATGAATAAAAATAATGTTAAAACATTTTTACAAAAAAAAATATTTAAATCAAATTAATAAAAAAACTGTGCTTGCAAATCCTGTGGGGCGCAAATTCTGTGGGGCGCACATCCTGCGGCGCACATCCTGCTGCGCACATAAATAAAAATAATATTAAAACATTTTTACAAAAAAAAATATTTAAATATAACTAATACAAAAACTGTGCTTGCACATCCTGTGGGGCGCAAATTCTATGGGGCGCACATCCTGCTGCGCACATCCTGCTGCTCAAATAAATACAAATAAAATTAAAAAAACTTTACAATTTTTTTTTTTTAAATCAAATTAATAAAAAAAATGTGCTTGCACATCCTGTGGGGAGCAAATTCTGTGGGGCGCACATCCTGTGGCGCACATCCTGCTGCGCACATAAATAAAAATAATATTAAAAACAAATTACAATTTTTTTTTTTAAATCAAATTAATAAAAAAACTGTCCTTGCACATCCTGTGGGGCGCAAATTCTGTGGGGCGCACATCCTGCTGCGCACATGAATAAAAATAATGTTAAAACATTTTTACAAAAAAATATATTTACATCAAATTATTAAAAAAACTGTGCTTGCACATCCTGCTGCGCACATAAATAAAAATAATATTAAAACATTTTTACAAAAAAAAATATTTAAATATAACTAATAAAAAAACTGTGCTTGCACATCCTGTGGGGCGCAAATTATGTGGGGCGCACATCCTGCAGCGCACATCCTGCTGCGCACATAAATAAAAATAATATTAAAAACAAATTACAATTTTTTTTTTTAAATCAAATTAATAAAAAAACTGTCCTTGCACATCCTGTGGGGCGCAAATTATGTGGGGCGCACATCCTGCTGCGCACATGAATAAAAATAATGTTAAAACATTTTTACAAAAAAAAATATTTAAATATAACTAATAAAAAAACTGTGCTTGCACATCCTGTGGGGCGCAAACTATGTGGGGCGCACATCCTGCAGCGCACATCCTGCTGCGCAAATAAATAAAAATAAAATTAAAAAAAATTTACAATTTTTTTTTTAAATCAAATTAATAAAAAAATTGTCCTTGCACATCCTGTGGGGCGCAAATTCTGTGGGGCGCACATCCTGTTGCGCAAATCCTGCTGCGCACATGAATAAAAATAATATTAAAACATTTTTACAAAAAAAAATATTTAAATCAAATTAATAAAAAAACTGTCCTTGCACATCCTGTGGGGCGCAAATTCTTTGGGGCGCACATCCAGCTGCGCACATTAATAAAAATAATATTAAACACAATTTACAATTTTTTCTTTTTTAAATCAAATTAATAAAAAAACTGTGCTTGCACATCCTATGGGGCGCAAATTCTGTGGGGCGCACATCCTGCGGGGCACATCCTGCTGAGCACATAAATAAAAATAATATTAAAACATTTTTACAAAAAAAAATATTTCAATCAAATTAATAAAAAAACTGTGCTTGCACATCCTGTGGGGCGCAAATTCTGTGGGGCGCACATCCTGCGGCGCACATCCTGCTGCGCACATAAATACAAATAATTTTAAAACATTTTTACAAGTTTTTTTTTTTAAATCAAATCAATAAAAAAACTGTGCTTGCACATCCTGTGGGGCGCAAATTATGTGGGGTGCACATCCTGCGGCGCACATCCTGCTGCGCACATAAATAAAAATAATATTAAAAACATATTACAATTTTTTTTTTTAAATCAAATTAATAAAAAAACTGTCCTTGCACATCCTGTGGGGCGCAAATTCTGTGGGGGGCACATCCTGCTGCGCACATGAATAAAAATAATGTTAAAACATTTTTACAAAAAAAAATATTTAAATCAAATTAATAAAAAAACTGTGCTTGCAAATCCTGTGGGGCGCAAATTCTGTGGGGCGCACATCCTGCGGCGCACATAAATAAAAATAATATTAAAACATTTTTACAAAAAAAAATATTTAAATATAACTAATACAAAAACTGTGCTTGCACATCCTGTGGGGCGCAAATTATGTGGGGCGCACATCCTGCTGCGCAAATAAATAAAAATGAAATTAAAAAAAATTTACAATTTTTTTTTTTTAAATCAAATTAATAAAAAAAATGTGCTTGCACATCCTGTGGGGCGCAAATTATGTGGGGCGCACATCCTGCTGCGCACATAAATAAAAATAATATTAAAACATTTTTATAAAAAAATTTATTTAAATCAAATTAATAAAAAAACTGTGCTTGCACATCCTGTGGGGCGCAAATTCTATGGGGCGCACATCCTGCGGCGCACATCCTGCTGCGCACATAAATAAAAATAATATTAAAACATTTTTACAAAAAAAAATATTTAAATCAATTTAATAAAAAAACTGTGCTTGCACATCCTGTGGGGCGCAAATTCTGTGGGGCGCACATCCTGCTGCGCAAATAAATAAAAATAATATTAAAAACAAATTACAATTTTTTTTTTTAAATCAAATTAATAAAAAAACTGTCCTTGCACATCCTGTGGGGCGCAAATTATGTGGGGCGCACATCCTGCTGCGCACATGAATAAAAATAATGTTAAAACATTTTTACAAAAAAAAATATTTAAATATAACTAATAAAAAACCTTGCTTGCACATCCTGTGGGGCGCAAATTATGTGGGGCGCACATCCTGCAGCGCACATCCTGCTGCGCACATAAATAAAAATAATATTAAAAACAAATTACAATTTTTTTTTTTTAAATCAAATTAATAAAAAAACTGTCCTTGCACATCCTGTGGGGCGCAAATTCTGTGGGGCGCACATCCTGCTGCGCACATATATAAAAATAATATTAAAAACAAATTACAATTTTTTTTTTAAAATCAAATTAATAAAAAAACTGTCCTTGCACATCCTGTGGAGCGCAAATTCTGTGGGGCGCACATCCTGCGGCGCACATCCTGCTGCGCATATAAATAAAAATAATGTTAAAACATTTTTACAAAAAAAAATATTTAAATCAAATTAATAAAAAAACTGTGCTTGCACATCCTGTGGGGCGCAAATTCTGTGGGGCGCACATCCTGCGGCGCACATCCTGCGGCGCACATCCTGCTGCGCACATGAATAAAAATAATATTAAAACATTTTTACAAAAAAAAATATTTAAATCAAATTAATAAAAAAACTGTCCTTGCACATCCTGTGGGGCGCAAATTCTGTGGGGCGCACATCCAGCTGCGCACATTAATATAAAAATAATATTAAAAACAATTTACAATTTTTTCTTTTTTAAATCAAATTAATAAAAAAACTGTGCTTGCACATCCTGTGGGGCCCAAATTCTGTGGGGCGCACATCCTGCGGGGCACATCCTGCTGCGCACATAAATAAAAATAATATTAAAACATTTTTACAAAAAAAAATATTTAAATCAAATTATTAAAAAAACTGTGCTTGAACATCCTGTGGGGCGCAAATTATGTGGGGCGCACATCCTGCGGCGCACATCCTGCTGCGCACATAAATAAAAATAATATTAAAAACAAATCACAATTTTTTTTTTTTAAATCAAATTAATAAAAAAACTGTCCTTGCACATCCTGTGGGGCGCAAATTCTTTGGGGCGCACATCCTGCTGCGCACATCCTGCTGCGCACATTAATAAAAATAATATTAAACACAATTTACAATTTTTTCTTTTTTAAATCAAATTAATAAAAAAACTGTGCTTGCACATCCTGTGGGGCGCAAATTCTGTGGGGCGCACATCCTGCGGGGCACATCCTGCTGAGCACATAAATAAAAATAATATTAAAACATTTTTACAAAAAAAAATATTTCAATCAAATTAATAAAAAAACTGTGCTTGAACATCCTGTGGGGCGCAAATTATGTGGGGCGCACATCCTGCTGCGCACATAAATAAAAATAATATTAAAACATTTTTACAAAAAAATATATTAAAATCAAATTAATAAAAAAACTGTCCTTGCACATCCTGTGGGGCGCAAATTCTGTGGGGCGCACATCCTGCAGCACACATCCTGCTGCGCACATAAATAAAAATAATATTAAAAACAAATTACAATTTTTTTTTTTTAAATCAAATTAATAAAAAAACTGTGCTTGCACATCCTGTGGGGCGCAAATTCTGTGGGGCGCACATCCTGCTGCGCACATAAATAAAAATAATATTAAAAACAAATTACAATTTTTTTTTTTAAATCAAATTAATAAAAAAACTGTCCTTGCACATCCTGTGGGGCGCAAATTCTGTGGGGCGCAAATCCAGCTGCGCACATTAATATAAAAATAATATTAAAAACAGTTTACAATTTTTTCTTTTTTAAATCAAATTAATAAAAAAACTGTGCTTGCACATCCTGTGGGGCGCAAATTCTGTGGGGCGCACATCCTGCGGGGCACATCCTGCTGCGCACATAAATAAAAATAATATTAAAACATTTTTACAAAAAAAAATATTTAAATATAACTAATAAAAAAACTGTGCTTGCACATCCTGTGGGGCGCAAATTATGTGGGGCGCACATCCTGCAGCGCACATTAATAAAAATAATATTGAAACAAATTTACAAGTCTTTTTTTTAAATCAAATTAATAAAAAAACTGTGCTTGCACATTCTGTGGGGCGCACATCCTGCGGCGCACATCCTGCTGCGCACATAAATACAAATAATTTTAAAACATTTTTACAAGTTTTTTTTTTAAAATCAAATCAATAAAAAAACTGTGCTTGCACATCCTGTGGGGCGCAAATTATGTGGGGTGCACATCCTGCGGCGCACATCCTGCTGCGCACATAAATAAAAATAATATTAAATGATTTTTACAAAAAAATATATTTAAATCAAATTAATAAAAAAACTGTGCTTGCACATCCTGTGGGGCGCAAATTATGTGGGGCGCACATCCTGCTGCGCACATAAATAAAAATAATATTAAAAACAAATTACAATTTTTTTTTTTAAATCAAATTAATAAAAAAACTGTCCTTGCACATTCTGTGGGGCGCACATCCTGCTGCGCACATGAATAAAAATAATGTTAAAACATTTTTACAAAAAAAAATATTTAAATCAAATTAATAAAAAAACTGTGCTTGCAAATCCTGTGGGGCGCAAATTCTGTGGGGCGCACATCCTGCGGCGCACATCCTGCTGCGCACATAAATAAAAATAATATTAAAACATTTTTACAAAAAAAAATATTTAAATATAACTAATACAAAAACTGTGCTTGCACATCCTGTGGGGCGCAAATTATGTGGGGCGCACATCCTGCTGCGCAAATAAATAAAAATGAAATTAAAAAAAATTTACAATTTTTTTTTTTAAATCAAATTAATAAAAAAAATGTGCTTGCACATCCTGTGGGGCGCACCTCCTGCAGCGCACATCCTGCAGCGCACATCCTGCTGTGCACATAAATAAAAATAATATTAAAACATTTTTACAAAAAAAATATTTAAATCAAATTAATAAAAAAAATGTCCTTGCACATCCTGTGGGGCGCAAATTCTGTGGGGCGCACATCCTGCGGCGCACATCCTGCGGCGCACATAAATAAAAATAATATTAAAAACAATTTACATTTTTTTTTTTAAATCAAATTAATAAAAAAACTGTGCTTGCACATCCTGTGGGGCGCAAATTCTGTGGGGCACACATCCTGCGGCACACATCCTGCTGCGCACATAAATAAAAATAATATTAAAACATTTTTACAAAAAAAAATATTTAAATCAAATTAATAAAAAAACTGTCCTTGCACATCCTGTGGGGCGCAAATTCTGTGGGGCGCACATCCTGATGCGCAAATCCTGCTGCGCACATGAATAAAAATAATATTAAAACATTTTTACAAAAAAATATATTAAAATCAAATTAATAAAAAAACTGTGCTTGCACATTCTGTGGGGCGCAAATTCTGTGGGGCGCAAATCCTGCGGCGCACATCCTGCTGCGCACGCACATGAATAAAAATAATGTTAAAACATTTTTACAAAAAAAAATATTTAAATATAACTAATAAAAAAACTGTGCTTGCACATCCTGTGGGGCGCAAATTCTGTGGGGCGCACATCCTGCGGCGCACATAAATAAAAATAATATTAAAACATTTTTACAAAAAAAAATATTTCAATCAAATTAATAAAAAAACTGTGCTTGAACATCCTGTGGGGCGCAAATTATGTGGGGCGCACATCCTGTTGCGCACATCCTGCTGCGCACATGAATAAAAATAATATTAAAAACAAATTACAATTTTTTTTTTTTAAATCAAATTAATAAAAAAACTGTGCTTGCACATCCTGTGGGGCGCAAATTCTGTGGGGCGCACATCCTGCGGCGCACATAGATAAAAATAATATTAAAACATCTTTACAAAAAAAAATATTTAAAACAGTTAATAAAAAAACTGTGCTTGCTCATCCTGTGGGGCGCAAATTATGTGGGGCGCACATCATGCGGCGCACATCCAGCTGCGCACATTAATAATAATAATATTAAAACATTTTTACAATTTTCTTTTTTTAAATCAAATTAATAAAAAAACTGTGCTTGCACATCCTGTGGGGCGCACCTCCTGCAGCGCACATCCTGCAGCGCACATCCTGCTGTGCACATAAATAAAAATAATATTAAAACATTTTTACAAAAAAAATATTTAAATCAAATTAATAAAAAAAATGTCCTTGCACATCCTGTGGGGCGCAAATTCTGTGGGGCGCACATCCTGCGGCGCACATCCTGCGGCGCACATAAATAAAAATAATATTAAAAACAATTTACATTTTTTTTTTTAAATCAAATTAATAAAAAAACTGTGCTTGCACATCCTGTGGGGCGCAAATTCTGTGGGGCACACATCCTGCGGCACACATCCTGCTGCGCACATAAATAAAAATAATATTAAAACATTTTTACAAAAAAAAATATTTAAATCAAATTAATAAAAAAACTGTCCTTGCACATCCTGTGGGGCGCAAATTCTGTGGGGCGCACATCCTGATGCGCAAATCCTGCTGCGCACATGAATAAAAATAATATTAAAACATTTTTACAAAAAAAAATATTTAAATCAAATTAATAAAAAAACTGTGCTTGCACATCCTGTGAGGCACAAATTCTGTGGGGCGCACATCCTGCGGCGCACATCCTGCTGCGCACATAAATAAAAATAATATTAAAAACAAATTACAATTTATTTTTTTTTTAAATGAAATTAATAAAAAAACTGTCCTTGCACATCCTGTGGGTCGCAAATTCTGTGGGGCGCACATCCTGCGGCGCACATCCTGCTGCGCACATAAATAAAAATAATATTAAAAACAAATTACAATTTTTTTTTAAAAATCAAATTAATAAAAAAACTGTCCTTGCACATCCTGTGGGGCGCAAATTCTGTGGGGCGCACATCCTGTGGCGCACATCCTGCTGCGCACATAAATAAAAATAATATTAAAACATTTTTACAAAAAAAAATATTTAAATCAAATTAATAAAAAAACTGTGCTTGCTCATCCTGTGGGGCGCAAATTCTGTGGGGCGCACATCCTGCGGCACACATCCTGCTGCGCACATAAATAAAAATAATATTGAAACAAATTACAATTTGTTTTTAAAAATCAAATTAATAAAAAAACTGTCCTTGCACATCCTGTGGGGCGCAAATTCTGTGGGGCGCACATCCTGCTGCGCACATAAATAAAAATAATATTAAAACATTTTTACAAAAAAAAATATTTAAATCAAATTAATAAAAAAACTGTGCTTGCACATCCTGTGGGGCGCAAATTATGTGGGGCGCACATCCTGCGGCGCACATCCTGCTGCGCACATAAATAAAAATAATATTAAAACATTTTTACAAAAAAATATATTTAAATCAAATTAATACAAAAACTGTGCTTGCACATCCTGTGGGGCGCAAATTATGTGGGGCGCACATCATGCGGCGCATATCCTGCTGCGCACATAAATAAAAATAATATTAAAACATTTTTACAGAAAAAAATATTTAAATCAAATTAATAAAAAACTGTGGTTGCACATCCTGTGGGGCGCAAATTATGTGGGGCGCACAGACTGCGGCGCACATCCTGCTGCGCACATAAATAAAAATAATATTAAAACATTTTTACAGAAAAAAATATTAAAATCAAATTAATAAAAAAACTGTGCTTGCACATCCTGTGGGGCGCAAATTATGTGGGGCGCACATCCTGTGGCGCACATCCTGCTGCGCACATAAATAAAAATAATATTAAAAACAAATTAAAATTTTTTTTTAAAAATCAAATTAATAAAAAAACTGTCCTTGCACATCCTGTGGGGCGCAAATTCTGTGGGGCGCACATCCTGCGGCGCACATCCTGCTGCGCACATAAATAAAAATAATATTAAAACATTTTTACAAAAAAAAATATTTAAATCAAATTAATAAAAAAACTGTGCTTGCACATCCTGTGGGGCGCAAATTCTGTGGGGCGAACATCCTGCTGCGCACATGAATAAAAATAATGTTAAAACATTTTTACAAAAAAATATATTTACATCAAATTATTAAAAAAACTGTGCTTGCACATCCTGCTGCGCACATAAATAAAAATAATATTAAAACATTTTTACAAAAAAAAATATTTAAATATAACTAATAAAAAAACTGTGCTTGCACATCCTGTGGGGCACAAATTATGTGGGGCGCACATCCTGCAGCGCACATTAATAAAAATAATATTAAAAACAATTTACAATTTTTTTTTTTTTAAATCAAATTAATAAAAAAACTGTGCTTATACATCCTGTGGGGCGCAAATTCTGTGGGGCGCACATCCTGCGGGGCACATCCTGCTGCGCACATAAATACAAATAATTTTAAAACATTTTTACAAGTTTTTTTTTTTAAATCAAATTAATAAAAAAACTGTGCTTGCACATCCTGTGGGGCGCAAATTATGTGGGGCGCACATCCTGCTGCGCACATAAATAAAAATAATATTAAAACATTTTTACAAAAAAAAATATTTAAATATAACTAATAAAAAAACTGTGCTTGCACATCCTGTGGGGCGCAAATTATGTGGGGCGCACATCCTGCTGCGCACATAAATAAAAATAATATTAAAACATTTTTACAAAAAAAAATATTTAAATCAAATTATTAAAAAAACTGTGCTTGAACATCCTGTAGGGCGCAAATTATGTGGGATGCACATCCTGCGGCGCACATCCTGCTGCGCACATAAATAAAAATAATATTAAAAACAAATCACAATTTTTTTTTTTAAATCAAATTAATAAAAAAACTGTGCTTGCACATCCTGTGGGGCGCAAATTCTTTGGGGCGCACATCCTGCTGCGCACATCCTGCTGCGCATATAAATAAAAATAATGTTAAAACATTTTTACAAAAAAAAATATTTAAATCAAATTATTAAAAAAACTGTGCTTGAACATCCTGTAGGGCGCAAATTATGTGGGGCGCACATCCTGCGGCGCACATCCTGCTGCGCACATAAATAAAAATAATATTAAAAACAAATCACAATTTTTTTTTTTAAATCAAATTAATAAAAAAACTGTGCTTGCACATCCTGTGGGGCGCAAATTCTGTGGGGCGCACATCCAGCTGCGCAAATTAATAAAAATAATATTAAAAACAATTTACAATTTTTTTTTTTTAAATCAAATTAATAAAAAAAATGTGCTTGCACATCCTGTGGGGCGCAAATTATGTGGGGCGCACATCCTGCTGAGCACATAAATAAAAATAATATTAAAACATTTTTACAAAAAGAATATTTAAATCAAATTAATAAAAAAACTGTCCTTGCACATCCTGTGGGGCGCACATCCTGCGGCGCACATCCTGCTGCGCACATAAATAAAAATAATATTAAAACATTTTTACAAAAAAAAATATTTAAATCAAATTAATAAAAAAACTGTGCTTGCACATCCTGTGGGGCGCAAATTATGTGGGGCGCACATCCTGCAGCGCACATTAATAAAAATAATATTAAAAACAATTTACAATTTTTTTTTTTTTAAATCAAATTAATAAAAAAACTGTGCTTATACATCCTGTGGGGCGCAAATTCTGTGGGGCGCACATCCTGCGGGGCACATCCTGCTGCGCACATAAATAAAAATAATATTAAAACATTTTTACAAAAAAAAATATTTAAATCAAATTATTAAAAAAACTGTGCTTGAACATCCTGTGGGGCGCAAATTATGTGGGGCGCACATCCTGCGGCGCACATCCTGCTGCGCACATAAATAAAAATAATATTAAAAACAAATCACAATTTTTTTTTTTTAAATCAAATTAATAAAAAAACTGTGCTTGCACATCCTGTGGGGCGCAAATTCTGTGGGGCGCACATCCTGCTGCGCAAATAAATAAAAATAATATTAAAAACTAATTACAATTTTTTTTTTTAAATCAAATTAATAAAAAAACTGTCCTTGCACATCCTGTGGGGCGCAAATTCTGTGGGGCGCACATCCTGCGGCGCAAATCCTGCTGCGCACATGAATAAAAATAATATTAAAACATTTTTACAAAAAAAAATATTTAAATCAAATTAATAAAAAAACTGTCCTTGCACATCCTGTGGGGCGCAAATTCTGTGGGGCACACATCCAGCTGCGCACATTAATAAAAATAATATTAAACACAATTTACAATTTTTTCTTTTTTAAATCAAATTAATAAAAAAACTGTGCTTGCACATCCTGTGGGGCGCAAATTCTGTGGGGCGCACATCCTGCTGCGCACATAAATACAAATAATTTTAAAACATTTTTACAAGTTTTTTTTTTTAAATCAAATTAATAAAAAAACTGTGCTTGCACATCCTGTGGGGCGCAAATTATGTGGGGCGCACATCCTGCTGCGCACATAAATAAAAATAATATTAAAACATTTTTACAAAAAAAAATATTTAAATATAACTAATAAAAAAACTGTGCTTGCACATCCTGTGGGGCGCAAATTATGTGGGGCGCACATCCTGCTGCGCACATAAATAAAAATAATATTAAAACATTTTTACAAAAAAAAATATTTAAATCAAATTATTAAAAAAACTGTGCTTGAACATCCTGTAGGGCGCAAATTATGTGGGGCGCACATCCTGCGGCGCACATCCTGCTGCGCACATAAATAAAAATAATATTAAAAACAAATCACAATTTTTTTTTTTAAATCAAATTAATAAAAAAACTGTGCTTGCACATCCTGTGGGGCGCAAATTCTTTGGGGCGCACATCCTGCTGCGCACATCCTGCTGCGCATATAAATAAAAATAATGTTAAAACATTTTTACAAAAAAAAATATTTAAATCAAATTAATAAAAAAACTGTGCTTGCACATCCTGTGGGGCGCAAATTCTGTGGGGCGCACATCCAGCTGCGCACATTAATATAAAAATAATATTAAAAACAGTTTACAATTTTTTCTTTTTTAAATCAAATTAATAAAAAAACTGTGCTTGCACATCCTGTGGGGCGCAAATTCTGTGGGGCGCTCATCCTGCGGCGCACATCCTGCTGCGCACATAAATAAAAATTATATTAAAAAACTTTTACAAAAAAAAATATTTAAATCAAATTAATAAAAAACTGTGCTTGCACATTCTGTGAGGCGCAAATTATGTGGGGCGCAAATCCTGCGGCGCACATCCTGCTGCGCACATGAATAAAAATAATATTAAAAACAATTTACAATTTTTTTTTTTAAATCAAATTAATAAAAAAAATGTGCTTGCACATCCTGTGGGGCGCAAATTATGTGGGGCGCACATCCTGCTGAGCACATAAATAAAAATAATATTAAAACATTTTTACAAAAAGAATATTTAAATCAAATTAATAAAAAAACTGTCCTTGCACATCCTGTGGGGCGCACATCCTGCGGCGCACATCCTGCTGCGCACATAAATAAAAATAATATTAAAACATTTTTACAAAAAAAAATATTTACATCAAATTATTAAAAAAACTGTGCTTGCACATCCTGCTGCGCACATAAATAAAAATAATATTAAAACATTTTTACAAAAAAAAATATTTAAACATAACTAATAAAAAAACTGTGCTTGCACATCCTGTGGGGCGCAAATTATGTGGGGCGCACATCCTGCAGCGCACATTAATAAAAATAATATTAAAAACAATTTACAATTTTTTTTTTTTTAAATCAAATTAATAAAAAAACTGTGCTTATACATCCTGTGGGGCGCAAATTATGTGGGACGCACATCCACCAGCGCACATCCTGCTGCACATATGAATAAAAAAATATTAAAACATTTTTACAAAAAAATATATTTAAATCAAATTAATAAAAAAAACTGTGCTTGCACATCCTGTGGGGCGCAAATTCTGTGAGGCGCACATCCAGCTGCGCACATTAATAAAAATAATATTAAAAACAATTTACAATTTTTTTTTTTTAAATCAAATTAATAAAAAAAATGTGCTTGCACATCCTGTGGGGCGCAAATTCTGTGGGGCGCACATCCTGCGTTGCACATCCTGCTGCGCACATAAATAGAAATAATATTAAAACATTTTTACAAAAAAAATATTTAAATCAAATTAATAAAAAAACTGTGCTTGCACATCCTGTGGGGCGCAAATTCTGTGGGGCGCACATCCTGCGGCGCACATCCTGCTGCGCACATAAATAGAAATAATATTAAAACATTTTTACAAAAAAAATATTTAAATCAAATTAATAAAAAAAATGTGCTTGCACATCCTGTGGGGCGCAAATTCTGTGGGGCGCACATCCTGCGGCGCACATCCTGCTGCGCACATAAATAAAAATAATATTAAAAACAAATTACATTTTTTTTTTTTTAAATCAAATTAATAAAAAAACTGTGCTTGCACATCCTGTGGGGCGCAAATTCTGTGGGGCGCACATCCTGCGGCGCACATAGATAAAAATAATATTAAAACATCTTTACAAAAAAAAATATTTAAAACAGTTAATAAAAAAACTGTGCTTGCTCATCCTGTGGGGCGCAAATTATGTGGGGCGCACATCATGCGGCGCACATCCAGCTGCGCACATTAATAATAATAATATTAAAACATTTTTACAATTTTCTTTTTTTAAATCAAATTAATAAAAAAACTGTGCTTGCACATCCTGTGGGGCGCACCTCCTGCAGCGCACATCCTGCAGCGCACATCCTGCTGTGCACATAAATAAAAATAATATTAAAACATTTTTACAAAAAAAATATTTAAATCAAATTAATAAAAAAAATGTCCTTGCACATCCTGTGGGGCGCAAATTCTGTGGGGCGCACATCCTGCGGCGCACATCCTGCGGCGCACATAAATAAAAATAATATTAAAAACAATTTACATTTTTTTTTTTTAAATCAAATTAATAAAAAAACTGTGCTTGCACATCCTGTGGGGCGCAAATTCTGTGGGGCACACATCCTGCGGCACACATCCTGCTGCGCACATAAATAAAAATAATATTAAAACATTTTTACAAAAAAAAATATTTAAATCAAATTAATAAAAAAACTGTCCTTGCACATCCTGTGGGGCGCAAATTCTGTGGGGCGCACATCCTGATGCGCAAATCCTGCTGCGCACATGAATAAAAATAATATTAAAACATTTTTACAAAAAAAAATATTTAAATCAAATTAATAAAAAAACTGTGCTTGCACATCCTGTGAGGCACAAATTCTGTGGGGCGCACATCCTGCTGCGCACATAAATAAAAATAATATTAAAAACAAATTACAATTTATTTTTTTTTTAAATGAAATTAATAAAAAAACTGTCCTTGCACATCCTGTGGGTCGCAAATTCTGTGGGGCGCACATCCTGTGGCGCACATCCTGCTGCGCACATAAATAAAAATAATATTAAAACATTTTTACAAAAAAAAATATTTAAATCAAATTAATAAAAAAACTGTGCTTGCTCATCCTGTGGGGCGCAAATTCTGTGGGGCGCACATCCTGCGGCACACATCCTGCTGCGCACATAAATAAAAATAATATTGAAACAAATTACAATTTGTTTTTAAAAATCAAATTAATAAAAAAACTGTCCTTGCACATCCTGTGGGGCGCAAATTCTGTGGGGCGCACATCCTGCTGCGCACATAAATAAAAAATAATATTAAAACATTTTTACAAAAAAAAATATTTAAATCAAATTAATAAAAAAACTGTGCTTGCACATCCTGTGGGGCGCAAATTATGTGGGGCGCACATCCTGCGGCGCACATCCTGCTGCGCACATAAATAAAAATAATATTAAAACATTTTTACAAAAAAATATATTTAAATCAAATTAATACAAAAACTGTGCTTGCACATCCTGTGGGGCGCAAATTATGTGGGGCGCACATCATGCGGCGCATATCCTGCTGCGCACATAAATAAAAATAATATTAAAACATTTTTACAGAAAAAAATATTTAAATCAAATTAATAAAAAACTGTGGTTGCACATCCTGTGGGGCGCAAATTATGTGGGGCGCACAGACTGCGGCGCACATCCTGCTGCGCACATAAATAAAAATAATATTAAAACATTTTTACAGAAAAAAATATTAAAATCAAATTAATAAAAAAACTGTGCTTGCACATCCTGTGGGGCGCAAATTATGTGGGGCGCACATCCTGTGGCGCACATCCTGCTGCGCACATAAATAAAAATAATATTAAAAACAAATTACAATTTTTTTTTAAAAATCAAATTAATAAAAAAACTGTCCTTGCACATCCTGTGGGGCGCAAATTCTGTGGGGCGCACATCCTGCGGCGCACATCCTGCTGCGCACATAAATAAAAATAATATTAAAACATTTTTACAAAAAAAAATATTTAAATCAAATTAATAAAAAAACTGTGCTTGCACATCCTGTGGGGCGCAAATTCTGTGGGGCGAACATCCTGCTGCGCACATGAATAAAAATAATGTTAAAACATTTTTACAAAAAAATATATTTACATCAAATTATTAAAAAAACTGTGCTTGCACATCCTGCTGCGCACATAAATAAAAATAATATTAAAACATTTTTACAAAAAAAAATATTTAAATATAACTAATAAAAAAACTGTGCTTGCACATCCTGTGGGGCACAAATTATGTGGGGCGCACATCCTGCAGCGCACATTAATAAAAATAATATTAAAAACAATTTACAATTTTTTTTTTTTTAAATCAAATTAATAAAAAAACTGTGCTTATACATCCTGTGGGGCGCAAATTCTGTGGGGCGCACATCCTGCGGGGCACATCCTGCTGCGCACATAAATACAAATAATTTTAAAACATTTTTACAAGTTTTTTTTTTTAAATCAAATTAATAAAAAAACTGTGCTTGCACATCCTGTGGGGCGCAAATTATGTGGGGCGCACATCCTGCTGCGCACATAAATAAAAATAATATTAAAACATTTTTACAAAAAAAAATATTTAAATATAACTAATAAAAAAACTGTGCTTGCACATCCTGTGGGGCGCAAATTATGTGGGGCGCACATCCTGCTGCGCACATAAATAAAAATAATATTAAAACATTTTTACAAAAAAAAATATTTAAATCAAATTATTAAAAAAACTGTGCTTGAACATCCTGTAGGGCGCAAATTATGTGGGGCGCACATCCTGCGGCGCACATCCTGCTGCGCACATAAATAAAAATAATATTAAAAACAAATCACAATTTTTTTTTTTAAATCAAATTAATAAAAAAACTGTGCTTGCACATCCTGTGGGGCGCAAATTCTTTGGGGCGCACATCCTGCTGCGCACATCCTGCTGCGCATATAAATAAAAATAATGTTAAAACATTTTTACAAAAAAAAATATTTAAATCAAATTATTAAAAAAACTGTGCTTGAACATCCTGTAGGGCGCAAATTATGTGGGGCGCACATCCTGCGGCGCACATCCTGCTGCGCACATAAATAAAAATAATATTAAAAACAAATCACAATTTTTTTTTTTAAATCAAATTAATAAAAAAACTGTGCTTGCACATCCTGTGGGGCGCAAATTCTGTGGGGCGCACATCCAGCTGCGCAAATTAATAAAAATAATATTAAAAACAATTTACAATTTTTTTTTTTTAAATCAAATTAATAAAAAAAATGTGCTTGCACATCCTGTGGGGCGCAAATTATGTGGGGCGCACATCCTGCTGAGCACATAAATAAAAATAATATTAAAACATTTTTACAAAAAGAATATTTAAATCAAATTAATAAAAAAACTGTCCTTGCACATCCTGTGGGGCGCACATCCTGCGGCGCACATCCTGCTGCGCACATAAATAAAAATAATATTAAAACATTTTTACAAAAAAAAATATTTAAATCAAATTAATAAAAAAACTGTGCTTGCACATCCTGTGGGGCGCAAATTCTGTGGGGCGCACATCCTGCTGCGCACATGAATAAAAATAATGTTAAAACATTTTTACAAAAAAATATATTTACATCAAATTATTAAAAAAACTGTGCTTGCACATCCTGCTGCGCACATAAATAAAAATAATATTAAAAGATTTTTACAAAAAAAAATATTTAAATATAACTAATAAAAAAACTGTGCTTGCACATCCTGTGGGGCGCAAATTATGTGGGGCGCACATCCTGCAGCGCACATTAATAAAAATAATATTAAAAACAATTTACAATTTTTTTTTTTTTAAATCAAATTAATAAAAAAACTGTGCTTATACATCCTGTGGGGCGCAAATTCTGTGGGGCGCACATCCTGCGGGGCACATCCTGCTGCGCACATAAATAAAAATAATATTAAAACATTTTTACAAAAAAAAATATTTAAATCAAATTATTAAAAAAACTGTGCTTGAACATCCTGTGGGGCGCAAATTATGTGGGGCGCACATCCTGCGGCGCACATCCTGCTGCGCACATAAATAAAAATAATATTAAAAACAAATCACAATTTTTTTTTTTTAAATCAAATTAATAAAAAAACTGTGCTTGCACATCCTGTGGGGCGCAAATTCTGTGGGGCGCACATCCTGCTGCGCAAATAAATAAAAATAATATTAAAAACTAATTACAATTTTTTTTTTTAAATCAAATTAATAAAAAAACTGTCCTTGCACATCCTGTGGGGCGCAAATTCTGTGGGGCGCACATCCTGCGGCGCAAATCCTGCTGCGCACATGAATAAAAATAATATTAAAACATTTTTACAAAAAAAAATATTTAAATCAAATTAATAAAAAAACTGTCCTTGCACATCCTGTGGGGCGCAAATTCTGTGGGGCACACATCCAGCTGCGCACATTAATAAAAATAATATTAAACACAATTTACAATTTTTTCTTTTTTAAATCAAATTAATAAAAAAACTGTGCTTGCACATCCTGTGGGGCGCAAATTCTGTGGGGCGCACATCCTGCTGCGCACATAAATACAAATAATTTTAAAACATTTTTACAAGTTTTTTTTTTTAAATCAAATTAATAAAAAAACTGTGCTTGCACATCCTGTGGGGCGCAAATTATGTGGGGCGCACATCCTGCTGCGCACATAAATAAAAATAATATTAAAACATTTTTACAAAAAAAAATATTTAAATATAACTAATAAAAAAACTGTGCTTGCACATCCTGTGGGGCGCAAATTATGTGGGGCGCACATCCTGCTGCGCACATAAATAAAAATAATATTAAAACATTTTTACAAAAAAAAATATTTAAATCAAATTATTAAAAAAACTGTGCTTGAACATCCTGTAGGGCGCAAATTATGTGGGGCGCACATCCTGCGGCGCACATCCTGCTGCGCACATAAATAAAAATAATATTAAAAACAAATCACAATTTTTTTTTTTAAATCAAATTAATAAAAAAACTGTGCTTGCACATCCTGTGGGGCGCAAATTCTTTGGGGCGCACATCCTGCTGCGCACATCCTGCTGCGCATATAAATAAAAATAATGTTAAAACATTTTTACAAAAAAAAATATTTAAATCAAATTAATAAAAAAACTGTGCTTGCACATCCTGTGGGGCGCAAATTCTGTGGGGCGCACATCCAGCTGCGCACATTAATATAAAAATAATATTAAAAACAGTTTACAATTTTTTCTTTTTTAAATCAAATTAATAAAAAAACTGTGCTTGCACATCCTGTGGGGCGCAAATTCTGTGGGGCGCTCATCCTGCGGCGCACATCCTGCTGCGCACATAAATAAAAATTATATTAAAAAACTTTTACAAAAAAAAATATTTAAATCAAATTAATAAAAAACTGTGCTTGCACATTCTGTGAGGCGCAAATTATGTGGGGCGCAAATCCTGCGGCGCACATCCTGCTGCGCACATGAATAAAAATAATATTAAAAACAATTTACAATTTTTTTTTTTAAATCAAATTAATAAAAAAAATGTGCTTGCACATCCTGTGGGGCGCAAATTATGTGGGGCGCACATCCTGCTGAGCACATAAATAAAAATAATATTAAAACATTTTTACAAAAAGAATATTTAAATCAAATTAATAAAAAAACTGTCCTTGCACATCCTGTGGGGCGCACATCCTGCGGCGCACATCCTGCTGCGCACATAAATAAAAATAATATTAAAACATTTTTACAAAAAAAAATATTTAAATCAAATTAATAAAAAACTGTGCTTGCACATCCTGTGGGGCGCAAATTCTGTGGGGCGCACATCCTGCTGCGCACATGAATAAAAATAATGTTAAAACATTTTTACAAAAAAATATATTTACATCAAATTATTAAAAAAACTGTGCTTGCACATCCTGCTGCGCACATAAATAAAAATAATATTAAAACATTTTTACAAAAAAAAATATTTAAATATAACTAATAAAAAAACTGTGCTTGCACATCCTGTGGGGCGCAAATTATGTGGGGCGCACATCCTGCAGCGCACATTAATAAAAATAATATTAAAAACAATTTACAATTTTTTTTTTTTTAAATCAAATTAATAAAAAAACTGTGCTTATACATCCTGTGGGGCGCAAATTATGTGGGACGCACATCCACCAGCGCACATCCTGCTGCACATATGAATAAAAAAATATTAAAACATTTTTACAAAAAAATATATTTAAATCAAATTAATAAAAAAAACTGTGCTTGCACATCCTGTGGGGCGCAAATTCTGTGAGGCGCACATCCAGCTGCGCACATTAATAAAAATAATATTAAAAACAATTTACAATTTTTTTTTTTTAAATCAAATTAATAAAAAAAATGTGCTTGCACATCCTGTGGGGCGCAAATTCTGTGGGGCGCACATCCTGCGTTGCACATCCTGCTGCGCACATAAATAGAAATAATATTAAAACATTTTTACAAAAAAAATATTTAAATCAAATTAATAAAAAAACTGTGCTTGCACATCCTGTGGGGCGCAAATTCTGTGGGGCGCACATCCTGCGGCGCACATCCTGCTGCGCACATAAATAGAAATAATATTAAAACATTTTTACAAAAAAAATATTTAAATCAAATTAATAAAAAAAATGTGCTTGCACATCCTGTGGGGCGCAAATTCTGTGGGGCGCACATCCTGCGGCGCACATCCTGCTGCGCACATAAATAAAAATAATATTAAAAACAAATTACATTTTTTTTTTTTTAAATCAAATTAATAAAAAAACTGTGCTTGCACATCCTGTGGGGCGCAAATTCTGTGGGGCGCACATCCTGCGGCGCACGTCCTGCTGCGCATATAAATAAAAATAATGTTAAAACATTTTTACAAAAAAAAATATTTAAATCAAATTAATAAAAAAGCTGTGCTTGCACATCCTGTGGGGCGCAAATTCTGTGGGGCGCACATCCTGCGGCGCACATCCTTCTGCGCACATAAATAAAAATAATATTAAAATCAAATTACAATTTTTTTTTTTAAATCAAATTAATAAAAAAACTGTCCTTGCACATCCTGTGGGGCGCAAATTCTGTGGGGCGCACATCTTGCGGCGCACATCCTGCTGCGCACATGAATAAAAATGAAATTAAAAAAAATTTACAATTTTTTTTTTTAAATCAAATTAATAAAAAAAATGTGCTTGCACATCCTGTGGGGCGCACATCCTGCGGCGCACATCCTGCTGCGCACATAAATAAAAATTATATTAAAACATTTTTACAAAAAAAATATTTAAATCAAATTAATAAAAAAACTGTCCTTGCACATCCTGTGGGGCGCAAATTCTGTGGGGCGCACATCCTGCGGCACACATCCTGCTGCGCACATAAATAAAAATAATATTAAAACATTTTTACATTTTTTTTTTTTAAATCAAATTAATAAAAAAACTGTGCTTGCTCATCCTGTGGGGCGCAAATTATGTGGGGCGCACATCATGCGGCGCACATCCTGCTGTGCACATGAATAAAAATAATATTAAAACATTTTTACAAAAAAAAATATTTAAATCAAATTAATAAAAAATCTGTGCTTGCACATCCTTTGGGTTGCAAATTCTGTGGGGCGCACATCCTGCGGCGCACATCCTGCTGCGCACATAAATAAAAATAATATTAAAACATTTTTACAAAAAAATATATTTAAATAAAATTAATAAAAACACTGTGCTTGCACATCCTGTGGGGCGCAAATTCTGTGGGGCGCACATCCTGCGGCGCACATCCTGCTGCGCACATAAATAAAAATAATATTAAAACATTTTTACAAAAAAATATATTTAAATCAAATTAATAAAAAAACTTTGCTTGCACATTCTGTGGGGCGCAAATCCTGCGGCGCACATCCTGCTGCGCACATAAATAAAATAATATTAAAAACAAATTACATTTTTTTTTTTTTAAATCAAATTAGTAAAAAAACTGTGCTTGCACATCCTGTGGGGCGCAAATTCTCTGGGGCGCACATCCTGCGGCGCACATCCTTCTGCGAACATAAATAAAAATAATATTAAAAACAATTACAATTTTTTTTTTTAAATCAAATTAATAAAAAAACTGTCCTTGCACATCCTGTGGGGCGCAAATTCTGTGGGGCGCACATCCTGCGGCGCACATCCTGCTGCGCACATGAATAAAAATGAAATTAAAAAAAATTTACAATTTTTTTTTTTAAATCAAATTAATAAAAAAAATGTGCTTGCACATCCTGTGGGGCGCAAATTATGTGGGGCGCACATCCTGCGGCGCACATCCTGCTGCGCACATAAATAGAAATAATATTAAAACATTTTTACAAAAAAAATATTTAAATCAAATTAATAAAAAAACTGTGCTTGCACATCCTTTGGGTTGCAAATTCTGTGGGGCGCACATCCTGCGGCGCACATCCTGCTGCGCACATAATTAAAAATAATATTAAAACATTTTTACAAAAAAATATATTTAAATCAAATTAATAAAAAAACTTTGCTTGCACATTCTGTGGGGCGCAAATCCTGCGGCGCACATCCTGCTGCGCACATAAATAAAATAATATTAAAAACAAATTACATTTTTTTTTTTTTAAATCAAATTAATAAAAAAAATGTGCTTGCACATCCTGTGGGGCGCAAATTCTGTGGGGCGCACATCCTGCGTTGCACATCCTGCTGCGCACATAAATAGAAATAATATTAAAACATTTTTACAAAAAAAATATTTAAATCAAATTAATAAAAAAACTGTGCTTGCACATCCTGTGGGGCGCAAATTCTGTGGGGCGCACATCCTGCGGCGCACATCCTGCTGCGCACATAAATAGAAATAATATTAAAACATTTTTACAAAAAAAATATTTAAATCAAATTAATAAAAAAAATGTGCTTGCACATCCTGTGGGGCGCAAATTCTGTGGGGCGCACATCCTGCGGCGCACATCCTGCTGCGCACATAAATAAAAATAATATTAAAAACAAATTACATTTTTTTTTTTTTAAATCAAATTAATAAAAAAACTGTGCTTGCACATCCTGTGGGGCGCAAATTCTGTGGGGCGCACATCCTGCGGCGCACGTCCTGCTGCGCATATAAATAAAAATAATGTTAAAACATTTTTACAAAAAAAAATATTTAAATCAAATTAATAAAAAAGCTGTGCTTGCACATCCTGTGGGGCGCAAATTCTGTGGGGCGCACATCCTGCGGCGCACATCCTTCTGCGCACATAAATAAAAATAATATTAAAATCAAATTACAATTTTTTTTTTTAAATCAAATTAATAAAAAAACTGTCCTTGCACATCCTGTGGGGCGCAAATTCTGTGGGGCGCACATCCTGCGGCGCACATCCTGCTGCGCACATAAATAAAAATTATATTAAAACATTTTTACAAAAAAAATATTTAAATCAAATTAATAAAAAAACTGTCCTTGCACATCCTGTGGGGCGCAAATTCTGTGGGGCGCACATCCTGCGGCGCACATCCTGCTGCGCACATAAATAAAAATAATATTAAAACATTTTTACAAAAAAATATATTTAAATCAAATTAATAAAAAAACTTTGCTTGCACATTCTGTGGGGCGCAAATCCTGCGTCGCACATCCTGCTGCGCACATAAATAAAATAATATTAAAAACAAATTACATTTTTTTTTTTTTTAAATCAAATTAGTAAAAAAACTGTGCTTGCACATCCTGTGGGGCGCAAATTCTCTGGGGCGCACATCCTGCGGCGCACATCCTTCTGCGAACATAAATAAAAATAATATTAAAAACAATTACAATTTTTTTTTTTAAATCAAATTAATAAAAAAACTGTCCTTGCACATCCTGTGGGGCGCAAATTCTGTGGGGCGCACATCCTGCGGCGCACATCCTGCTGCGCACATGAATAAAAATGAAATTAAAAAAAATTTACAATTTTTTTTTTTAAATCAAATTAATAAAAAAAATGTGCTTGCACATCCTGTGGGGCGCAAATTATGTGGGGCGCACATCCTGCGGCGCACATCCTGCTGCGCACATAAATAGAAATAATATTAAAACATTTTTACAAAAAAAATATTTAAATCAAATTAATAAAAAAACTGTGCTTGCACATCCTTTGGGTTGCAAATTCTGTGGGGCGCACATCCTGCGGCGCACATCCTGCTGCGCACATAATTAAAAATAATATTAAAACATTTTTACAAAAAAATATATTTAAATCAAATTAATAAAAAAACTTTGCTTGCACATTCTGTGGGGCGCAAATCCTGCGGCGCACATCCTGCTGCGCACATAATTAAAAATAATATTAAAACATTTTTACAAAAAAATATATTTAAATCAAATTAATAAAAAAACTGTGCTTGCACATCCTGTGGGGCGCAAATTATGTGGGGCGGACATCCTGCAGCGCACATCCTGCTGCGCACATAAATAAAAATAAAAATAAAACAAATTTACAATTTTTTTTCTTTAAATCAAATTAATAAAAAAAATGTGCTTGCACATCCTGTGGGGCGCAAATTCTGTGGGGCGCAAATTCTGTGGGGCGCACATCCTGCGGCGCACATCCTGCTGCGCACATAAACAAAAATTATATTAAAACATTTTTACAAAAAAAATATTTAAATCAAATTAATAAAAAAACTGTCCTTGCACATCCTGTGGGGCGCAAATTCTGGGGGCGCACATCCTGCGGCGCAAATCCTGCTGCGCACATGAATAAAAATAATATTAAAAACAAATTACAATTTTTTTTTTAAATCAAATTAATAAAAAAACTGTCCTTGCACATCCTGTGGGGCGCAAATTCTGTGGGGCGCACATCCTGCGGCGCACATCCTGCTGCGCACATGAATAAAAATGAAATTAAAAAAAATTTACAATTTTTTTTTTTTAAATCAAATTAATAAAAAAAATGTGCTTGCACATCCTGTGGGGCGCAAATTCTGTGGGGCGCAAATTCTGTGGGGCGCACATCCTGCGGCGCACATCCTGCTGCGCACATAAATAAAAATTATATTAAAACATTTTTACAAAAAAAATATTTAAATCAAATTAATAAAAAAACTGTGTTTGCACATCCTGTGGGGCGCAAATTCTGTGGGGCGCACATCCTGCGGCACACATCCTGCTGCGCACATAAATAAAAATAATATTAAAACATTTTTACATTTTTTTTTTTTAAATCAAATTAATAAAAAAACTGTGCTTGCTCATCCTGTGGGGCGCAAATTATGTGGGGCGCACATCATGCGGCGCACATCCTGCTGTGCACATGAATAAAAATAATATTAAAACATTTTTACAAAAAAAAATATTTAAATCAAATTAATAAAAAAACTGTGCTTGCTCATCCTGTGGGGCGCAAATTCTGTGGGGCGCACATCCTGCGGCGCACATCCTGCTGCGCACATGAATAAAAATGAAATTAAAAAAAATTTACAATTTTTTTTTTTAAATCAAATTAATAAAAAAAATGTGCTTGCACATCCTGTGGGGCGCAAATTATGTGGGGCGCACATCCTGCGGCGCACATCCTGCTGCGCACATAAATAGAAATAATATTAAAACATTTTTACAAAAAAAATATTTAAATCAAATTAATAAAAAAACTGTGCTTGCACATCCTTTGGGTTGCAAATTCTGTGGGGCGCACATCCTGCGGCGCACATCCTGCTGCGCACATAAATAAAAATAATATTAAAACATTTTTACAAAAAAATATATTTAAATCAAATTAATAAAAACACTGTGCTTGCACATCCTGTGGGGCGCAAATTATGTGGGGCGCACATCCTGCTGCGCACATAAATAAAAATAATATTAAAACATTTTTACAAAAAAAAATATTTAAATATAACTAATAAAAAAACTGTGCTTGCACATCCTGTGGGGCGCAAATTATGTGGGGCGCACATCCTGCTGCGCACATAAATAAAAATAATATTAAAACATTTTTACAAAAAAAAATATTTAAATCAAATTATTAAAAAAACTGTGCTTGAACATCCTGTAGGGCGCAAATTATGTGGGGCGCACATCCTGCGGCGCACATCCTGCTGCGCACATAAATAAAAATAATATTAAAAACAAATCACAATTTTTTTTTTTAAATCAAATTAATAAAAAAACTGTGCTTGCACATCCTGTGGGGCGCAAATTCTGTGGGGCGCACATCCAGCTGCGCACATTAATATAAAAATAATATTAAAAACAGTTTACAATTTTTTCTTTTTTAAATCAAATTAATAAAAAAACTGTGCTTGCACATCCTGTGGGGCGCAAATTCTGTGGGGCGCTCATCCTGCGGCGCACATCCTGCTGCGCACATAAATAAAAATTATATTAAAAAACTTTTACAAAAAAAAATATTTAAATCAAATTAATAAAAAACTGTGCTTGCACATTCTGTGAGGCGCAAATTATGTGGGGCGCAAATCCTGCGGCGCACATCCTGCTGCGCACATGAATAAAAATAATATTAAAAACAATTTACAATTTTTTTTTTTAAATCAAATTAATAAAAAAAATGTGCTTGCACATCCTGTGGGGCGCAAATTATGTGGGGCGCACATCCTGCTGAGCACATAAATAAAAATAATATTAAAACATTTTTACAAAAAGAATATTTAAATCAAATTAATAAAAAAACTGTCCTTGCACATCCTGTGGGGCGCACATCCTGCGGCGCACATCCTGCTGCGCACATAAATAGAAATAATATTAAAACATTTTTACAAAAAAAATATTTAAATCAAATTAATAAAAAAAATGTGCTTGCACATCCTGTGGGGCGCAAATTCTGTGGGGCGCACATCCTGCGGCGCACATCCTGCTGCGCACATAAATAAAAATAATATTAAAACATTTTTACAAAAAAAAATATTTAAATCAAATTAATAAAAAAAATGTGCTTGCACATCCTGTGGGGCGCAAATTCTGTGGGGCGCACATCCTGCGGCGCACATCCTGCTGCGCACATAAATAAAAATAATATTAAAACATTTTTACAAAAAAAAATATTTAAATCAAATTAATAAAAAAACTGTGCTTGCACATCCTGTGGGGCGAAAATTATGTGGGGCGCACATCATGCGGCGCACATCCTGCTGCGCACATAAATAAAAATAATATTAAAACATTTTTACAAAAAAATATATTAAAATCAAATTAATAAAAAAACTGTGCTTGCACATCCTGTGGGGCGCAAATTCTGTGGGGCGCACATCCTGCGGCACACATCCTGCTGCGCACATAAATAAAAATAATATTGAAACAAATTACAATTTGTTTTTAAAAATCAAATTAATAAAAAAACTGTCCTTGCACATCCTGTGGGGCGCACATCCTGCGGCGCACATCCTGCTGCGCACATAAATAAAAATAATATTAAAACATTTTTACAAAAAAAATATTTAAATCAAATTAATAAAAAAACTGTGCTTGCACATCCTGTGGGGCGCAAATTATGTGGGGCGCACATCATGCGGCGCACATCCTGCTGCGCACATAAATAAAAATAATATTAAAACATTTTTACAGAAAAAAATATTTAAATATAACTAATAAAAAACCTTGCTTGCACATCCTGTGGGGCGCAAATTATGTGGGGCGCACATCCTGCGGCGCACATCCTGCTGCGCACATAAATAAAAATAATATTAAAACATTTTTACAAAAAAATATATTTAAATCAAATTAATACAAAAACTGTGCTTGCACATCCTGTGGGGCGCAAATTATGTGGGGCGCACATCATGCGGCGCACATCCTGCTGCGCACATAAATAAAAATAATATTAAAACTATTTACAGAAAAAAATATTTAAATCAAATTAATAAAAAACTGTGGTTGCACATCCTGTGGGGCGCAAATTATGTGGGGCGCACATCATGCGGCGCATATCCAGCTGCGCACATTAATAATAATAATAATATTAAAACATTTTTACAAAAAAAAATATTTAAATATAATTAATAAAAAACCTTGCTTGCACATCCCGTGGGGCGCAAATTATGTGGGGCGCACAT
The DNA here is from genome assembly GCF_947347685.1 of Pleuronectes platessa. Classification (NCBI taxonomy): domain Eukaryota; kingdom Metazoa; phylum Chordata; class Actinopteri; order Pleuronectiformes; family Pleuronectidae; genus Pleuronectes; species Pleuronectes platessa. The sequence continues at coordinate 63,042 of NW_026518997.1, forward strand.
CCTGCGGCGCACATCCTGCTGCGCACATAAATAAAAATAATATTAAAACATTTTTACAAAAAAATATATTTAAATCAAATTAATACAAAAACTGTGCTTGCACATCCTGTGGGGCGCAAATTCTGTGGGGCGCACATCCTGCGGCGCACATCCTTCTGCGCACATAAATAAAAATAATATTAAAAACAAATTACAATTTTTTTTTTTAAATCAAATTAATAAAAAAACTGTCCTTGCACATCCTGTGGGGCGCACATCCTGCTGCGCACATAAATAAAAATAATATTAAAAACAAATTACAATTTTTTTTTTTTTAAATCAAATTAATAAAAAAACTGTCCTTGCACATCCTGTGGGGCGCAAATTCTGTGGGGCGCACATCCTGAAGCGCACATCCTGCTGCGCACATAAATAAAAATAATATTAAAACATTTTTACAAAAAAATATATTTAAATCAAACTAATACAAAAACTGTGCTTGCACATCCTGTGGGGCGCAAATTATGTGGGGCGCACATCATGCGGCGCACATCCTGCTGCGCACATAAATAAAAATAATATTAAAACATTTTTACAGAAAAAAATATTTAAATCAAATTAATAAAAAACTGTGGTTGCACATCCTGTGGGGCGCAAATTATGTGGGGCGCACACCATGCGGCGCACATCCTTCTGCGCACATAAATAAAAATAATATTAAAACATTTTTACAGAAAAAAATATTTAAATATAACTAATAAAAAACCTTGCTTGCACATCCTGTGGGGCGCAAATTATGTGGGGCGCATATCCTGCGGCGCACATCCTGCTGCGCACATAAATAAAAATAATATTAAAACATTTTTACAAAAAAATATATTTAAATCAAATTAATACAAAAACTGTGCTTGCACATCCTGTGGGGCGCAAATCATGTGGGGCGCACATCATGCGGCGCACATCATGCTGCGCACATAGATAAAAATAATATTAAAACATCTTTACAAAAAAAATATTTAAAACAATTAATAAAAAAACTGTGCTTGCTCATCCTGTGGTGCGCAAATTATGTGGGGCGCACATCATGCGGCGCACATCCAGCTGCGCACATTAATAATAATAATATTAAAACATTTTTACAAAAAAAAATATTTAAATCAAATTAATAAAAAAACTGTGCTTGCACATCCTGTGGGGCGCAAATTCTGTGGGGCGCACATCCTGCGGTGCACATCCTGCTGCGCACATAAATAAAAATAATATTAAAACATTTTTACAAAAAAAAATATTTAAATCAAATTAATAAAAAAACTGTGCTTGCACATCCTGTGGGGCGCAAATTCTGTGGGGCGCACATCCTGCGGCGCACATCCAGCTGCGCACTTAAATAAAAATAATATTAAAAACAAATTACAATTTTTTTTTTAAAATCAAATTAATAAAAAAACTGTGCTTGCACATCCTGTGGGGCGCAAATTATGTTAGGCGCACATCCTGCGGCGCACATCCTGCTGCGCACATAAATAAAAATAAAGTTAAAAACAATTTACGATTATTTTTTTTTAAATCAAATTAATAAAAATACTGTGCTTGCACATCCTGTGGGGCGCAAATTATGTGGGGCGCACATCATGCGGCGCACATCCTGCTGCGCACATAAATAAAAATAATATTAAAAACAAATTACAATTTTTTTTTTAAATCAAATTAATAAAAAAACTGTGCTTGCACATCCTGTGGGGCGCAAATTCTGTGGGCCGCAAATCCTGCGGCGCAAATCCTGCTGCGCACATAAATAAAAATAATATTAAAAACAAATTACAATTTTTTTTTTAAATCAAATTAATAAAAAAACTGTCCTTGCACATCCTGTGTGGCGCAAATTCTGTGGGGCGCACATCCTGCGGCGCACATCCTGCGGCGCACATCCTGCTGCGCACATAAATAAAAATAATATTAAAACATTTTTACAAAAAAAAATATTTAAATCAAATTAATAAAAAAACTGTGCTTGCACATCCTGTGGGGCGCAAATTCTGTGGGGCGCACATCCTGCGGCGCAAATCCTGCTGCGCACATGAATAAAAATAATATTAAAACATTTTTACAAAAAAAAATATTTAAATCAAATTAATAAAAAAACTGTGCTTGCACATCCTGTGGGGCGCATATTCTGTGGGGTGCACATCCTGCGGCACACATCCTGCTGCGCACATAAATAAAAATAATATTAAAAACAATTTACAATTATTTTTTTTTTAAATCAAATTAATAAAAAAACTGTGCTTGCACATCCTGTGGGGCGCACATCCTGCTGCGCACATAAATAAAAATAATGTTAAAAACAATTTACGATTATTTTTTTTTAAATCAAATTAATAAAAATACTGTGCTTGCACATCCTGTGGGGCGCAAATTCTGTGGGGCGCACATCCTGCGGCGCACATCCTGCTGCGCACATAAATAAAAATAATATTAAAACATTTTTACAAAAAAAATATTTAAATCAAATTAATAAAAAAACTGTCTTTGCACATCCTGTGGGGCGCAAATTCTGTGGGGCGCACATCCTGCGGCACACATCCTGCTGCGCACATAAATAAAAATAATATTAAAACATTTTTACAAAAAAAAATATTTAAATCAAATTAATAAAAAAACTGTGCTTGCACATCCTGTGGGGCGCAAATTCTGTGGGGCGCACATCCTGCGGCGCACATCCAGCTGCGCACATTAATACAAATAATATTAAAACATTTTTACAAAAAAAAATATTTAAATCAAATTAATAAAAAAACTGTGCTTGCACATCCTGTGGGGCGCAAATTATGTGGGGCGCACATCATGCGGCGCACATCCAGCTGCGCACATAAATAAAAATAATATTAAAAACAAATTACAATTTTTTTTTTTTAAATCAAATTAATAAAAAAACTGTGCTTGCACATCCTGTGGGGCGCAAATTCTGAGGGGCGCACATTCTGCGGCGCACATCCTGCTGCGCATATAAATAAAAATGATATTAAAACATTTTTACAAAAAAAAATATTTAAATCAAATTAATAAAAAAACTGTGCTTGCACATCCTGTGGGGCGCAAATTCTGTGGGGCGCACATCCTGCTGCGCACATAAATAAAAATAATATTAAAAACAAATTACAATTTTTTTTTTTTAAATCAAATTAATAAAAAAACTGTCCTTGCACATCCTGTGGGGCGCAAATTCTGTGGGGCTCACATCCTGTGGCGCACATCCTGCTGCGCACATAAATACAAATAATATTAAAAACAAATTACAATTTTTTTTTAAAAATCAAATTAATAAAAAAACTGTCCTTGCACATCCTGTGGGGCGCAAATTCTGTGGGGCGCACATCCTGCGGCGCACATCCTGCTGCGCACATAAATAAAAATAATATTAAAACATTTTTACAAAAAAAAATATTTAAATCAAATTAATAAAAAAACTGTGCTTGCACATCCTGTGGGGCGCAAATGATGTGGGGCGCACAGACTGCGGCGCACATCCTGCTGCGCACATAAATAAAAATAATATTAAAAACAAATTACAATTTTTTTTTTTTAAATCAAATTAATAAAAAAACTGTGCTTGCACATCCTGTGGGGCGCAAATTATGTGGGGCGCACATCATTTGGCGCACATCCTGCTGCGCACATAAATAAAAATAATATTAAAACATTTTTACAGAAAAAAATATTTAAATCAAATTAATAAAAAAACTGTTTGCACATCCTATGGGGCGCACATCCTGCTGCGCACATGAATAAAAATGAAATAAAAAAAAATTTACAATTTTTTTTTTTTAAATCAAATTAATTAAAAAAATGTGCTTGCACATCCTGTGGGGCGCAAATTCTGTGGGGCGCACATCCTGCGGCGCACATCCTGCTGCGCACATAAATAAAAATAATATTAAAACATTTTTACAAAAAAAAATATTTAAATCAAATTAATAAAAAAACTGTGCTTGCACATCCTGTGGGGCGAAAATTATGTGGGGCGCACATCATGCGGCGCACATCCTGCTGCGCACATAAATAAAAATAATATTAAAACATTTTTACAAAAAAATATATTAAAATCAAATTAATAAAAAAACTGTGCTTGCACATCCTGTGGGGCGCAAATTCTGTGGGGCGCACATCCTGCGGCACACATCCTGCTGCGCACATAAATAAAAATAATATTGAAACAAATTACAATTTGTTTTTAAAAATCAAATTAATAAAAAAACTGTCCTTGCACATCCTGTGGGGCGCAAATTCTGTGGGGCGCACATCCTGCGGCGCACATCCTGCTGCGCACATAAATAAAAATAATATTAAAACATTTTTACAAAAAAAATATTTAAATCAAATTAATAAAAAAACTGTGCTTGCACATCCTGTGGGGCGCAAATTATGTGGGGCGCACATCCT